>NC_139037.1:50222890-50509287 GCF_964662115.1 Mustela nivalis | reverse complement strand
GTATTTAAACAAACACCAGCAAATAGGGGTGCCTGGGTGGGTCCGTGGGTGAAGCGTCTGCCTTGGGCTCAGGTCTGATCCCGGGGTCCCTCAGACTGAGCCCTGCATGTCAGGCTCCCTGTTGAGCAGGGAGTCTCCCTCGCTCTCCCTCTGCAGCAACCCCTGCTTGTGCTCTCTCTCTGTCAAATACATAAAATCTTAAATAAAAAAAAAAAAAAAAGCAAATAGACCTATTCTAATTTTAAGTATTCCCACACAAAAGGTTAAATCCTCTTATACCATTCTGCATCTTGCCTTCTTCATTAAGTCCATACTCTGGAAAATTTTCCATTTAGGTAAACAGATCTCTTCTAATTCCTTTATTTATTTATTTTCTTTTAAAGATATGCAAAGGGCTGCATTATCAGGAGGCATCCGCGTTTGCTTGTCCGTTCCTCTCTAGCTGGGACTTGATCTGTTTCCCATCTGATAGGAACATTTAGCAGGGGAGTTTTACAAATCGACTAGATTTCCTTCCTCACCTCCTCCCCACACACAAATGCCACCTACGTCTTCAAAACAGAGGACTCCAGTCTGTTTTACTTAAGGAGGATGAAAGTCACCATCTGTTAATCCAATCTGCGTTGTGGAGGAAAAGGAAAATCGTCTCATGGGCATGACATCTCCTTTCAGATCCCATGGAGGGTAGTTCCTGAGGGTCTCCTACAGGGCAGCACTGGCATCCAGAGCTTCTCCCCACTGAGGTCCTGCTTTGCAAATGCCGTCTTTCTGGGTCTAAGAAGCAGGGGAGGCATTTACGGAAGGGACCCTGAGTAAATCACATGCTGCATGGGAAGGCTAGACAATCAAGCTTGGAAATTTGGTGGGAAGCCAAGAACAGACCAGCAGAGTGTCCCTAAAGTCATGTGAAACCACAGCCAGCTGCCCCAGGGCCACCACTGTCTCCACTGGACACTACCTCCTCCCCGTTCTTGACCAATGGACGAAGCCTTCCCACTTCCCCCTGCACTCTGAATTTCCCCACATCCTAGCCTCTTTCCCACCTAATCAGAGTTCCAGGAGGAAGCATTTCATGACCCCTACCTACCTCCCAGGGATAGGAGGAAGGCAGGTCTGGTCCCCTAGGCTTCCTAAAAAATCAGACACCAGCCCCCACCATAGTACCCAAGCTGGGGAACTACATCCAAAATAGGGTTGGGGCCTAGATACTGGGAAGCCCCCAAAATATCTGGCATCATCTATAGCATTTATAGGGGCCGTAGACTCACGCCCTGATACCAGGGACCAGGAAAACCCCTTCACAGCACAGCAGTCTTCGAGGGCCACAGACGTCTAAGACCTCTGGCAACTGCAACTTCCTACTTTATCGGTGTTTGGGTGTTTTGTTTTGTTTTGTTTTGTTTTGTTTTAAGCACTAATAGATATTCAATTTTGCCAAATACTCTTTGCATAGATGGGATCATCGTACAATTTTCTTCCTACCTGCTCTGCGAGCCTGAAACCTTTCATGAACGGTCTCTGAACATGAGCCTTTTCTTCATTTAGCCATTATCTACTGCATTTCGAGAGTAAACTCCACTTGGACACAATATATTATTTTTTAAAATACTGCTGGAATCCATTTGCTGGTTTAGGTTGGCACACTCTGAAAAAAAAAAACGGAGTTCCACTCTGAGCACAAGGCAGTGACGTTTTAAAAATGAGCTTCGCAATCCGAGAGCCTCACTGAGTGTCTTGACCGGTGGCCCGTGGGGCTACAGAACTGGATTTAACATTTTATTGATGTTTAATTTAAGCTAAATGCTGATACTTAATTCAGTTAGATAACTCGGAAGTATGTTTGGACAACTTGGGCATAGGGATTTACTTTTTCAGCTGTTTTATGAATTCTACCTACGGAGGAAGCATTTCCCTTAAAAATGTTAGCATCTGGTTTGAGATGTGTTCTAAACGCAAAGTAGTGGGACGCCTGGGTGGCTCAGACGGTTAAGAGTCTGCCTTCTGCTCAGCCATGATCCCAGGGTCCTCGGATCTGGCTCCCTGCTCAGGGGGAGTTTGCTTCTCCTTCTCCCTTTGCTTCTCCCCCTCGCTCGTACTCTCTCTCAAGTAAGTAATTTTTTTTTTTTAAAGAAATGCAAAATAGCCCCTGAATTTTGAAGGCAGTACAGGCCAGCATCTTTATCATGGCCAATAACTGGGTCTTATTGAGAATTTTTTTTTTTTTTATGATTTCATTTTGACAGAGAGACATTGAGAGAGGGAATCCAACCAGGGGGAGTGGGAGAGGGAGAAACAGGCTCCCCGCTGAGCAAGGAGTCCAATGCAGGCTCGACCCTAGGTCCCTGAGATCATGACCTGAGCCAAAGGCAGACGCTTAACTGAGCCATCCAGGTGCCCCCTTAGGTTCTTTGAAATTGCTAGAACAGCTCACACAACTCAGGGGAACACTTAGGTTCAAAGGATATGATAAAGGATATTTACCAGTAGCTAGATGGAAGACATGCATAGGGCCAGGTGTGGGGAAAGGGTGTAGGGCTTCTGTGCCACTCTCTGGACCACCACCCTCCCAGGACGCCCCTAGCTCACCAACCCGGGAGCTCTCTCTCAAGCCAACCAACCCTCTAGGAGCTCCTGCAGGCTTCATTACGTCGACTTGATTGACTGACTCATTAGCCACTGGCTGGTTCCACCTGCAGCCTCTCCTCTCCCCTGAGGTCAGGGGGAGGAGGAGTTCCAGTCTTCCCATCCCACAGTTGGTCCTCCAGGCCGCCAGTGCCTGCCCTTGGGTGGCATCCAAAAATCACCTCCATAACTTAACAAAAGATGCATTTATCATCCTTATCACGGGAAATCCCAAGGGTTTCAGGAGCGGTGATCCGGGAACTGTGGATGATGGGAGAAATATGCATTCGGTCATCGGAGGAACTAAATATAGATTTCTTACAAATCACACTGCAATACTCAAACGTTCCTTTTTAAAAAAGGGTGGGGAGAGAGGTTCAGAGAGCTTCGTTTTTTCCATTTTCTTCTGTTCTATTCTGAATGCTCCATTCTGTTCCATTGTCCTCTTCATCTCGCTTTGTGCCAACACCACACTCACTCAAGCATGTGGTTTCATAAGCAAGTCTTTTTTTTTTTTTTAAGTTTATTCAAGTAATTTCTACACCCAACATGGGGCTCAAACTCATGACCCTGAGATTGAGAGTCGCACACTCTTCTGGCTGAGTCAGCCAGGAGCCTCTGCATTCTTGTGGTCATACAACCTTCACCACTCCACATTTCCAGAACTTTTTAACATCCCAAACTGAAACTCTGTATCTCTTACACACAAACTTCCACTCCTCCCCGCCTCTAGCCCCTGGCTGGTAACTACAACTCCACTTTCTGTATCCGTACATTTGACTATTGGAGGGGACTCATACAGGTGGAATCCCTCCGTATTTGTCCTTTTGTGATCTGTGTTGTAGCAGATGTCTAAATTTCTTTCCTTTGAAACACTGAGTTTGGGGGCACTTGGGTGGCTCCGTCCGTGAAGCGCCCAACTCTTGGTTTCGGCTAAGGTCACAGTCTCAGGGTCCTGGGATGGAGCCCTGACCTAAGTCCGGCAGCATGCTGGGTGTGGAGTCTGTTTAGGATTCCCTCTCTCCTCTCCCTCTGCCCTTCTCCACTCTCTCTCTGTTAAAACAACAACTATAAAAAACAAACAAAACAAAGCTTTTGAGTTCTGGAGAAATTTATTATCCAGCAATGTGTGACTAGTACCGAGATGTAGAGAAATTGATGAATCTGAGAGGGACTACAGGAAGCAAACATGGCAGGACTTGGTATCCTGGATGTGGGAGCTGAGACAATCAGTGATACCCTCGAATTCTGGCTTCTGCTCGCTGGCAGTATGTGCTGCCCTGGGAACGACAAGGTTGGAGGAAAGGTCATCTGCTCACTGTAGATGTTTTGAGTTTGGACTTTGGTGTCATCCAAATGGAGGCACAGCGAGCACTCCCATACATTCATTTGGAGTGCGGAGGAAAGATCTGGGTGGTGGTCTAATCCTATGAGTCGCGGTCTATTCCTATCCAGTGGTTTCCCCCAATTTCCTTCCTTGTAATAGAAGGTTTATCTAGGCATATATCTCCCCAAATGAAGACTAGATTCCCCCCAGTCTCTGTTACAGCTCCGCATGGTCATGCAGCGAAGTTCTGGATGATGGCATGTGTGCAATTTCAGGGTTACTCCCTCGAAAAGAAGGAAGCATGCCAACCTCTCCCCTTCCCCTCTTCCTGCTGGGGGCAATGCCAACACAATGGTATGATTCGATCACATGCTGCATCCCAGACAGAAGCCCTTGTTGAAGAGGACAGAGCAATAAGGGGGACGGCTCCTTGAGAGGGTGGAGGTATCCTATCAACCCTGGATTGCTAACTCTTGGACTGCTAGAAGAGAGAAAAGTACATCATTATCTTGCCTGGGTCTGCACTGTCTCATATGGCAGCCCTTGGCCACATGGGGCTATTGAACCCTGGAAACGTGGCTAGCATCATATGCCGAAATTTTAGATGGACTAGATTATATAAAATATGTTCTTAAAATTAACACTTTCCTTCTATTTCATTTTAATGTGGTTACCAGAAAATTTAAAATTGCACACACGGCTCCCATTATTGTTGTTATTGGTCAGCCCCTGTGTGAGCCTTTGCCTTCTGCCTTTGCTGAACTAGCGTCTTCAGTCGTGCACGGCTTCTGTACCCACTGGTGCCACCCGAAGTCTGGTGTCTACCGGATCCCCTAGCAAGAGTGGGTCATGAGAAGAGCAGGGCCTCGGGGAGAGTTTTGAGGGACTCAAAGGAGCATGAGTTTCCAAAGAAGCCAGAGAAGGAGCCCAAAGAAGCAAAAGGAAAACCAGGAGAATGAGGTCCTACGAAATCCCCGAGAACAGTTTCAGGTTGGAAGGAAATACCAGGAGCTTCAGTTCCCTGAGAGATCAGAAAGTTAAAAACTGGGGAAAAAAATTGTTCAGAGTGGTGGGAAACCGTATTAGTTCGCTAAGGGGGTGCATAAGAAAGTACTGTGGACAGCGTGATACAGAGATTTACAGAATTTATAGAAGTAAGCAGAAATGTACTTTCTCACAGTTGTGCAAGTTAGAAACCCCAGATCAACATGTTGCCTGGGTTGGTTTTTTCCAGAGGTTCCTCTCCTTGGCTTATAGACTGCCATCTTTTTTTTTTTTTTTTTTAAGATTTTATTTATTTATTTGACAGAGAGGGATCACAAGTAGACAGAGAGGTAGGCAGAGAGAGAGAGAGAGAGGGAAGCAGACTCCCCGCTAAGCAGGGAGCCCGATGCGGGCCTCGATCCCAGGACCCTGAGATCACGACCCGAGCTGAAGGCAGTGGCTTAACCCACTGAGCCACCCAGGCGCCCTAGACTGCCATCTTTTGCCTGTCTTTTCAGTGGTCACAGCGTGGCTTAACCTAAGGCCAATGAACTATATACTTAAAGATAGTTTAAAAGGTAAACGTTAGGCATGCCTGGGTGGCTCAGTCATTAAGTGTCTGCCTTAGGCTTAGGTCATGATCCCAGAGTCCTGGGATCGAGCCCCACATCAGGCTCCCTGCTCGGCGGGGAGCCTGCTTCTCCCTCTCCCACTCCCCCTGCTTATGATTCCTTTCACTGTGTCTCTCTCCATTACATAACAAATAAAAATCTTTAAATAAATGGTAAACGTTATGCTACATGCAGTTTTACCACAATTAAAAAGAACTATCATTTCTTGAAAAGTCAGTGAAAGATTCTTTGAGTGGGGGATACTGACTATCCAAAAAGAGGCAGAATAGCGAGAGCAACAGCAAGGATATAAGAAGAAGGATGTATTTAAAAATCACAAAACTAGGAAGGACTGGGATGGAAATAGAGTCAGCTCTGTGGCTTTAGGAGTCGGAGGGATTCCCAGCCGATGGCTTCTAACATCTCTCAAATAAAGGAGGCAGGTCATAGGCTGAGAATGGGGTGGGGGGGCTGGAGGCAGAAAGTGTGTCGGAGATTAAAGAGGATAAAAATAGTGCACTTGTCACCATGGAAATGAGAACAAGTTGACCGGGTGACAGCAGTGGGACTGAGGGCCATGTTGAGAGCTCATGGAGTTCAGCCATCACTTACTCACAGTGGAACTGTTCTGCCCTGTAAGGTGACGTTCTTTAGTGATGCTCAGTTGCCTAGGGACAAACTTGGAGAAACAAAAATCCTGGTGGATGGGCTATTTCTTCTCCAAGACTGGGGCCTTACAAAGGCAGAAGGGAAGGGGCACTTAGGTGGCTCAGTCAGTTAAGTGTCCAACTCTTGGTTTTAGCTCAGGTCATGATCTCAGGGTGGTGAGATCGAGCTCCACATGGGGCTCTTAACTCAGTAGGGAGTCTGCTGGAGATTCTCTCCCTCTCCCTCTCTCCACCTTCTAAAATCAATCAATCAATCAATCAATCAATCTTAAAAAATAAAATGAAGCTAAGACAGAAGGGCAAAGGAATGTTAGATGCCTAATGTGGCAAAAGTATTATTGAAATGATGGGCCCTGGAATCATATCCAGAGGAAAGAGAGGGTTGGCAAGATGCGGGTTCCTATCAAGCTAAGAAAAGATCATGGTGGGCGCCGCTGAGAAAGCAAGGTGGAAGGAGGAGTGCTTGAGGTCCAAGGGGTGTGCAAAACTGAGCAAATGGAGTAGGGAGCACCATTAACACCCTCCCATCACGGGGCAAACAGAAAGACAATGATATTTTTACAGCTCATTGAGGTAAACAGATAAGCCTGCCACAGACAGAGGCAAGCAGGCACTCTGAAGGCTGAGGAGATCAATGTCCCCCAGCCCACCTGTGACCTGCTCTTGGCACATCAGTCGGGAAGCTCTTTAGAGAATGTCAGGAAACCATGTGGAAAAGGAGTGCAGGTGACCAGGAGGTGACAAAAAGGTGGTTATGTCCAGAGAACACGCTAGGGGGTATTTCTTTCTGTCTTTTAAGATTTTATTTATTTTACTTATTGGGAGAGAGAGAGCGTGCACCAGCAGTGGGGTGGGCAGGAGGAGTGAGAGGGAGAAACAGTCCCTGGCTGATCAGGGAGCTCCATGTGGGGCTCCTTCCTCGGATCCCAAGATCATGACCGGAGCCAAAGGCAGACGCTTAACCAACTGAGCCACCCAGGTGTTTGTTTCATTAAGGGCCAAAGAAGAACACTTAAAGTTATTGCTTTGGGGGACGCCTGGGTGGCTCAGTGGGTTAAAGCCTCTGCCTTCGGCTCGGGTCATGATCCCAGGGTCCTAGAATCGAGCCCCACATCTGGCTCTCTGCTCAGCAGGGAGCCTGCTTCCCCCTCTCTCTGACTGCCTCTCTGCCTACTTGTGATCTCTGCCTGTCAAATAAATAAATAAAATCTTAAAAAAAAAAAAAAGTTGTTGCTTTGGGGTGCCTGACTGCCTCTGGTAGAATATGTGACTCTCAATCTCAAAGTTATGAGTTCAAACCCCATGTTGGGTGTAGGGGAACAAAAAGAGGAGGAGGGAAAGAAGAAGAGGATGAAGGAGAAGGAGGAGGAGGAGGAGGAGGAGGAGGAGGAGAAGTTGTTGAAGTTGTTGTTGAAGTTGCTTTGATAGGGGAATTTGATTTGCTGCTTGTGGAACACTTCTAGAGGACTTAAAGCAAGGGTTTCTGACGACCTGAGGAGGGAGGCGCTGGAGCAGGGTGGTGGTGACTGAGAGAGCCACTGTCTAGGAGTCTCCCTCCTAGATGGTGCCCAAGTCATGGGTTTCCATCATCTCAAGAAACCCAACCTCCCTGGGGAAAACTGAGATCTGGACACACAGGATCCTAATTCTTCCCCACTTCCATGAGGGTCACTACTGGAAATACAGGACACCAGCTGGGTAACCCCAACCGCAGAGGCTATTCCAAGTGCGAGCTCCCTGCTGGATGAAATCAACCCCGCCCTTGGCATCCAGAATGGCGAATCCATTCCTCTCTCTCACAGTAGACAGAGGAACTCGAAGCTGTTTGCTTTCACTAGGGATGGCGTAGGTTTAGCCCCAGAGATACGTCTACATCCAAATTTCTGGAACCTATAAATGGTGTCTTACTTGGGAAAAGGGTCTTTGCTGATGTGATGAACTTAGGGATCTTGCAGAGAAAAAAAAGGAAAGGAAAGAAAACCCAGTCGTAAAAGTCCTAATATCCTAAAAACAGAGGTGGGGCGTGGGAGGATATTTGAGACAGACTGAAGAGAAGAAAAGCCACCAGAGTGAGGCCCAGTTGATAATTCGATTTCAGACTTCTGGCCGCCAGGACCACAAGAGAGTAAGTTTCTGCCTCCTGAGTCACCGGATTGTGGTGAGTGTTCCTATAGCCCCAGGAAACTGCCACAAGTCACACCTTCCCCCCAGGGGGGGGTCACACTAATTCTCTGACTATTCTTTGAGATAATCAAATGGCATATATGACGCAATGCTGATAAGACCTGTAGAGCAGGAAGGAGCAGACAGGTACAGTGCATGTCTCACTTAACACACACACGCCAGAGCATGGGAGATAAACACCCTGAAAATCGGGGAGCCTGTCGCCTCAAGGAGGTTCCTGAGATTCAGGCTGTCTGAGGACAGTGGGAACATCCCATTCAGATGAAGCTAACTTCATTACTAACAAATGAGAGAAAACCTCCACGGGAGGAGGCATTCCTTAGGCTGCTTTGTGCTCACACAGGAGGCACTTGTATATGTTGACGAAGGACTGCAGGTTTCAGATTGGACCTGGAGCATGTAGGGAAAGATCCGTGTGATATTGATACAACAAGGCTCCCTAAGACCCTTGTAAATCCTGAGTGGTGGGGGGAGAGGAGAATCCTCTGTGCTATATAAGCCCCTTTCAATCTTACCTGAGTTTATGCGAATGAAATGAGTCTCAGTGAGCCCTTAGGTGGCTCAGGATGGGGCTGACTGCCTGAGAAACCAAGCCTGTGATTAGAAGGTTGGAATTTTCAGCCCCACCCCCAGGAACTTGATTGTGGAAAGCCAATGATTTAATCAACCATCCCATGTAACGGAACTTCCATAAAATTCCTAAACAGAGGGGCTCAGAGACCTTCCAGGTTGGTAAAGGCATCGGGGAGCTGGGAGGTGGTATGTCTATATGGAGGCTCAGCATCTCTCCTCCCATACGTTGACCTACAAGTCTCTTCGGCTGTTCTCTTGAGTTGTATCCTTTATAATAAATCAGTAATACTAAGTAAAGTGCTTTCTTTCCTTTTTTTTTTTTTTTTTAGATTTTATTTATTTATTTGACAGAGAGAGATAACAAGTAGACAGAGAGAGAGGGGAAGCAGACTCCTTGCTGAACAGAGAGCTCTATACAGGGCTTGATCCAAGGACCCTGGGATCATGACCTGAGCCGAAGGCAGAGGCTTAACCCACTGAGCCACCCAGGTGACCCTGTAAAGCACTTGACCAGTGCTGAGCCCCCTACGTAGTAGGTTTCCTAGGGAGATCAGCCAAATACCGGGTCACCTGAGAATTATATTGGGCTCTCTCCATCATGAATTGAGCAATGACTTTTTCCTCCCTGGAATTAAATCTGGGATGTTATTTGCTTTCTTGGCCTTCTCCCTCCTGCCAACAGCAGCATCTGTGCACCCACTGAATGGCCCTATTCACCGTCACGTTGACCCACACAATATTGCTTCTGATCAAGGAACCTCATTTATTAGGAAGTCGGTGGGCAGCCCATGTACCCCATCACCCCAAAGTGAGCTTCACAAAACAGAGGTACAGCCTGTTTGGGAAAGCATCACAGTGCCAGATGGGAGACAATGTCCTCGGTGTGGGTGTGGGGGCCCTACAGGATGGACAAACACTCGGAACCAGGGGCACATGCATGGTGCCAAATTATACCATCCAGGAGCCCTAAGGTATCACTTCTCAAGATCACACCCGGTGACTCATTCTTTCAATGCTTGTTTCCTCTTCCTGCCACCCTGAACTCTGCTGTTTTGGGGTTTTCGTGCCTAAAGGAAGGAACTTGATTGTGGAAAGCCAATGATTTAATCAACCATCCCATGTAACGGAACTTCCATAAAAGCACAACAGAGTAAAATTGTGGGACTGGAGGCCGCCCCTGGACTATTTGCGGTATCTGAGGAGTGCGGCTATGAGGTCAGGCAAAGGGGGTGACTGACTGGGGCAGGAAGGAGGGAGAGACGCCTCTGCACCAGGGGCCAAGGAGGTGTGTGAGTGGAACCTGGAGGTGTGTGAGTGGCAGCTCGCACCGGGTCCTGACTCCTCAGGCAGGGCCGGATGCCTGAGGCACGGAGACCCCTTCCCCTATAGAGCACAGAATGACAAGGAGGGTCTGTGCCTATCCCCTTTGCGGGGGCACAGACGTGGGCAGGCACGCTCCTCAACCCTCACCCCCGCCCCATACCGCCGCGCTCACCGCTTCCTGGCGCCCCCCCCTGCCCCTCCCATCTCCGCAGGGCACGCAGTCTGCCAGACAGGCTCCCGGACCCGGTCCGACCACCCCACCCCACCCCCGCCGCGACTCGCGCGGCTGCTTCCCTAGCTTAGTTGCCCTTCTGGAAGGCACCCAGCGGCAGCAGCGCCCCGTTAGCTTGGCGTGGTGGAGCCGCCGCAGCCGCCACCAGGCCCCGCCCAGAGGCAGCCGCGAGCGAGGCCGCGCCAGGGACTACTGCAGAGCGCGGTGAGTGAGCAGGGCCAGCGGGGAGGGACCCAGGCGTCCCGGTCCCCGCCCCTACCCCGGGCAGGCATCCCGACCTTCAGCTTCAGCTTGCTTCCCGATTCCGTCACTCCGTTTCAGGGCCCCAGAGCCGGCCTAAGAAAGGACCCCACAGCCCCTCCCTGTTCTGGGCCTCCGGCAGACCGGCGCCTCGGGCCCCTCCCTTTTTGCCAAAACCGGGAATCTGACGCCCCCTGCCCCCCAGCCCGGTCCTCCAGGAGCTCCCGAGCCCCTCCCTCAATCCGGGCGCCAGGAATGCAGGCCAAAAATATCCCTGGGTTCCAGACCTGGGAGGCTCGGCTTGCAACCACAACGGAGCAGATGAAGACCCAGGAGTCCGAGCTTCCATTGCTTTTTGCTCCAAGAATCTGGGCCCCCAGCCTAGGCGTCCTTCGGAACCTTGGAGGCCGTGGGTCCCACTCGCACCGCCCTAGATACAGGCGTTTTGCTATCGGAGCCTTTCTCCTGCCCCCATCGACTGTGACTTCTGGGACCCAGGAGTCCCGCCCACCAATCCCTAACACCGCGAGCCCCCGTATAAATGAGGATTTGGGGACCCAGGAGTCGGGGACCTCAGCCCAAAAGCCCCTCAACTATTTCGCCTTTCAGAGACCCAGGAGACAGAGACCGTATCCCACAGATCCCATTAAACGGAAAGGCCTGGTCTCCCAGCCCGCCGCCACCCAGATGTCCAAGATTCCATCCGTCCTGGAAGAGCGGGGCTGGAGCAGACGGGGATGGGAGGGGGCCGGAAGAGAGAGGGAGAGTGGAGTGAGGTGAGACTGGGGTGGGGACCTGGGCTGGGGGCTCCGTCCTAAACAGACGCTAAACAGGCGGGTTGCCATGGCAACGGCCTTCCCCGGCCGCGCCTGGAGACCGAGCTAAGACCGAGTCGGGGAGGGCAGCCCCCAGGAGCCCCCACACCGCCAGCTGTTGTGTCTTCCTGTTTTGTCACCACGGCAACAGTGACCTCAGCCCTCCCCCCCCATCACTGGCTTGGCGGGGGAGTCTCGGTCCATTTTACGCGGGGAGGGGCGTGGTCTTTTCTTGGCCCCGCCTCGGGGGCTGGGGCTGGGATATCCCTCCCGGTTCCGGGAGTCCCTTTCTCAGCCCGAAACCCGCGCTCCCGCCGGGACCCCGGCCCCACCCCCGGCCCCGCCCCCGCCCCGACCGCCAACCCCACCCAGTAAGCAAACCCTTACAGTCTGCAGCTGCTGCCGCTGCCTGAGAGGTGAGGCTGCGGGGACCCCCCGGCGTGGAAGCTGCGGTCAGGATTCCTGGGTGCTCAGGGAGGAAGGGGCTGGCGTCCCGAGTGTCTGAGTCTCTAGGCAGACTGGGGCATAGATCAGGTCTCGGGTTCTAGAGACGACAGGGCTTGAGACCTGCACTCATACAGGTTATCCATCGGAAAGAGGAGGGGAACGGGAGGCCCTGATTCCTGAGTCTGAGGAAGGAGTAACTGGGGGCCTGGACTCCAGAGTCTGAGGGAGGAGGGGCTGGGGCCCTGATTCCTGGGTCTGAGGGAGGAGGGTCTGGGAGCCTGGACTCCTAGGTCTGAGAGAGGAGGGGCTGGGCGGGGGGCCTGACTCCAGGGTCTGAGGGAGGAGGGGCTGGGGCCTAGACTCCAGGGTCTGATGGAGGAGGGACCTGGGTGTCTGGACTCCTGGGTCTGAGAGGGTTGGGGACCCCTATGTGCCCTGGCTGAAGGGGGTTGATATCCAGTACAAGAAGGTCTTCAGGAGGGGAGGAGCTTGGAGTTGGAAGTTTGGGTTTGGGAAAAAGAATGGCCTTCCACGTTCCTCACCCCTCCATTGTGGGGACAGAATTCGAACTTTGGGCCCCAAACGCCAAAAAGGGAGGACTGGGAAGTTGGTGTCCTAAGCCAGAGAGAAGCCAAGGCTGAGGCCAGCGTCCTTGGGTTGCTGAGAGTGGAGCAGGCTAGGGTTTAGGGATGCGATTCTCAGTTTGAGCGACGGGGTGTGGTGTTTGGCGTGGAGGCTGCGAGAGGGGATGGGCGTGGCCAGGGGAGTCCAGAAGCAGCCCGGAGAAGCCGAAGGGGTGTTTCCTCTCTCTCGGGCGGTCTCCGGCGGTGCATTCCTGAGTTCTGACCTCAGGCGGCGGCCGCCGGGCGGAAGGCGACGGACCCCTCCGCTCCGCGAGGTCCCTGCGCTACCCACCTCCTTCCTTGGGGCACTTCTGGAGTTGTGGCTCGCGCTCTTCCTCCTTGCCTACTTGGGACCCGGCAGTACCCGCTTTCTAGAACGCCAGAGTGTAGGCCGGTCCTGACTTCCTCCTAACGGGTTTTCGAAGGGCGTGTCGGGGGAGCACGAGGCGGCCGAGCCCCGGGTAGCACCTCCCAGGTGGCCTGGGAGGCCCAGCCCCTACCCACAGACCTGACTTCCGAGGGGTGGTGGGAGGTGTGGCTACCAATCTCTGGCCTGGATTCCGACACCGCAGTTCCGCCTTCGAGGGGCTGGCGGGGCGGGGGTGGTCAGCTAGGCAAATCCCAGGGGTCCGGCTTCCCAGCCAGTGGTCTCTCACAGACCCTCCTGGGTCCAGGCTTCCAGCCCCTGCTCTGGGGACCCAGAACTCACATTTTGAAGGACACAGAAATTCAGGCTTCGGGCCTCACGTCCTAGTGGACCTTCCTCTCCCAAGATCCACGAGCGGGGCGGGCCCTCCCGGAGGCCGGCGGGGGGGCGGCGGTCCCAGCACCGCCCCGCCTCCCTCCGCCCGGGTCCCCGCCACATTCCAGATGGCTGCGCTGACTTGAAGCCCTTATAAGGCTCGGAGACGCTGCGCGGGGCCTGGCCGTCCGCCCCCGCAGCCACCGCCCAGGGCCCTCCCGCCGGTCAGCCCCGCGGCCTTCCCCGGCTGCGGCAGGGTTAAGATCACTCACACCCCCGCCCGCCCGCGGGCGTGCACTTTCTCCCGCTTCCCTCCACTCCCACCCCCGCAGTTTGGGGATTGGGCTGGGGTTCCCTGGGGTCACCTCCAGGACCTCTCTCGGCTCGAGGCCAGATCCCCGCCGCGGCTGGGAGGGCGCCCGGCTGGCAGAGCCTGGCTGCGCGTTCGGGGCGAGCCCAGCGGCTGGCGGGTGGGTGGCCTGGGTCCTGGCGGGGCGGAGCCGGATAGAGCTGGGTGCTGACTCGCTCTCTCCTCCTCCCTCCTGTGTTCTGACCAGTCTTTTCCAGGTGTCAGACTTAATCCACCTCCAGAGCCGGATCTTTAGCCCTCGGGGTTCTTGGCAGAGACTGCAGGTGAGTGATCCTGGACTCCGCGTCGGAGGGGAGAGGGGCTGGGGGCCCGCACTCCTGGGTCTGAGAGAGGAGGGAGCTTCCCACCTAGACTCTGTGTTGGAGGGAGGAGCATCTGGGACCTGGACTCTGAGATTCCGAGAGAAGGACCTTGGAGCTGGGTTTCCATGGAAAGAGATCCAGACACCTGTTTACCTGGGAAAACAGTGTGTCCAGGAAATGGGCTTCCAGGTCTTGGGACCTCTTGCAGGGACAGCTGGGCAAGCTAGAACCTGTTCTACTGTCCGATAGGCCCTCCTGTGCCTGCCCATGGAAGGAGGAAGTTTTATTTCCCTGAAACTGAGAGAAGCCTTCTGAGCTTTTTAGGGGTGGAGGGCAACAGGGCAGATGTCAGAGGCCTGAGGGAGGATTTGGATACCCGGTCCCCAAGACACTGGGCCCTCTCTCCCTGAGGGTCTCTAGGACAAGAAGATAGAAGTTGTAGGTTCTGGAGGGACAGAAAAAAGAAGCTGATTTTCTAGACTGCAGGTGTCTGGTGAACTCAAGGCCTAGGGCCCAGAGTCCTGAGGTCTGAAGCTCTGTGACCAGACCTGAGAGGCCTGGAGATTTCAGTGGAAGGGGCTGGGGCACTGGACAGTTGGAAAATCTGGAGTGCTTGAGTTTCTTGGAAGTTAGGGAACTTGGAGATTGGACTCCATGTGGGGGAGGGGCATAGGTAGAAGGAAGCTCAGTGTTTTTGGGGGTAGTACTCCAGCCCTGTATCCCAGGTGAGATTGCGACGGAAGTCACGGACCCTTGATCTCTCTGGTAGAGGGTGGACTTGAGAGGGCATGTTCCCAAGAGCTGAGCCCCAGTTCCAGAGACAGGCTGGGAGTTCAGGAGCTCTGATCACATGTGGGGACGTGGAGGTTGGACTCTTGGATGTCTGGAGGCTGGAAATGCCTGTTGGGTGAAGGAAGGCAGGTGCTTGCAGGAGCAGGGATGCCGAGCCCTGGATACTCAGAGGGAGGAGGTAGAGTGCTCAGAGCAGGGCCTTGTGTTCTGCTGCAGGGTTGGAGATGTTTTAGAACAGAGTCCTCAGCGGCTGGGTGGCTGATCCCTGGGGGACTGACGGCAGCTCTGAGTGTCGGGGTGGGGGGCGGCAGAGATAGATGGTTTTACAATGGTTGGGTTGCAGAGAGAGGAGAGGCAGCCTAGACTCCTGGGTTCTGACAGGGGAGGTGGGAGGTGGGGAATCCAAGTCCAGAGTGGGGAGGGCTCTGGGACCTGGGTGACCAGCTGATCCGCACAGGCTCGCAACTGTCCCACTTTGAAAAGCCTGCACCCTGGGTGCCCCTCAGCTAGCCACCAGGTTACTTTGTGCCCCTGGGGGGAGGAAAGGCCGAGGGCCTGGATTCCCACATTTGGAACCTTCTTAGGACACTAAGAAGTCCCAGCCATGCCGGTGACGGTGACCCGCACGACCATCACAACCACCACGTCGTCTTCCTCAGGCCTGGGCTCCCCAACCATCGTGGGGTCCCCTCGGGCACTGACCCAGCCCCTGGGCCTCCTCCGCCTGCTGCAGCTGCTGTCCACCTGTGTGGCCTTCTCCCTGGTGGCCAGCGTGGGTGCCTGGACAGGGGCCATGGGAAACTGGTCCATGTTCACTTGGTGCTTCTGCTTCTCTGTGACCTTCATCATCCTCATAGTCGAGTTATGTGGGCTCCAGGCCCGCTTCCCCCTGTCCTGGAGAAACTTCCCCATCACCTACGCCTGCTACGCTGCCCTCTTCTGCCTATCGGCCTCCATCATCTACCCCACCACCTACGTCCAGTTCCTGTCCCACGGCCGCTCCCGGGACCACGCCATCGCTGCCACCACCTTCTCCTGCATTGCTTGCGTGGCTTACGCCACTGAAGTGGCCTGGACCCGGGCCCGCCCCGGGGAGATCACCGGCTACATGGCCACTGTGCCAGGCCTGCTCAAGGTGCTGGAGACCTTTGTGGCCTGCGTCATCTTCGCCTTCATCGGCGGCCCCTCCCTGTACCAGGACAAGCCAGCCCTGGAGTGGTGTGTGGCCGTGTACTCCATCTGCTTCATCCTGGCGGCCGTTGCCATCCTGCTGAACCTGGGCGACTGCACCAACATTCTGCCCATCTCCTTTCCCAGTTTCCTGTCAGGATTGGCGCTGCTTTCTGTCCTTCTGTATGCCACGGCTATCGTGCTCTGGCCACTCTACCAGTTCAGCGAGAGGCACGGAGGCCACTCCCGCCGCTATTCGGACGTGGGCTGCAGCAACCGGCACACCTACTATGTGTGCGACTGGGACCGCCGACTGGCCGTGGCCATCCTCACGGCCATCAACCTGCTGGCTTACCTGGCCGACCTGGTGTATTCAGCCCGCCTGGTGTTCGTCAGGGTCTGAGGCTCTGACCATGACCGGCCCCCTCAAGTCCCTCTTGTGGGCCGAGGTTTCTTTTCCCAAGTCCTCCTTTCCTCTTCCTGGCTGCCTCTCTCCTGCCTCTCCTGTTTCCTTCCCATCCATCCTGCTCTTCTCTGTTCCTTTAGCTTCCTGCCTCTCTCCTGTTGCTCTCGCCTTTCCTTCCTGTTTTGTTGGGTTGCCCACATCCTGTTTTGTTTGCCTCTTTCTGTTTTCACCTCTTCTTTCCTTCCTGTTCTGTCCCGGCCGCCTCTTTCCCAGTTTCTTTCTTCCAATTTTCTTGGGAGCTCTGAGACTTCTCTCTTCTCTGCCTCCACCCCACTGCCCCCCACTTCCAAAGGTGCTGAGCTCCATGTCCCACTCCCCTCTCCTGCAGCTGTTCCCTCCCTGGGCCTCCGAAGGGGCCTCATTGCCAAAGCATGCCTACCCACCCTGGCTGTGCCTTAGTTGGTGTGTATGTGTGTGTTTGTGGGGTTGGGGTGGGCAGCTAGAGAATGCGGCTCCCTTTCTCCCAGTGAAGGGGATGCGGACAGCGCATGTCCCCTTTTATCTCTGGAGGCCAATGATCTCCAGTGGGCATGAGGCTTCAAGCACAGGCCCCGGGTCTGTGGGCCTTGCCTGGCCCCCAGCCTCCCCTGAGATTGGCTCCAGAACTTTGGCCAGGCTTACTAACATCCCACTGCCTGGAGGCCATCTTATAGGAAGTAAAAGGTGGAAGCCTCCCATCCCAACTGCTCTCTGGGTTATCGAAAAAGTGGTGGCCAGCAAAGAACCATATGGTCTTAAGGACGACTGTCTAAGTGTTAGTTGGGGGGGGTAGGGATATGGCCCTCCCATCTCAGTATTAAAAACAGCATATACTGCCTTTGCTGGGAGAAGAGGTTGGCCACCTGCCTGCCTTAAAGGCAGACAGTATGAACCTGGGTTGGTTGGTTGGTTGGTTTTCCTTTTCTGGTCACAAGGGCAAAACGTCCTGGGTGGCCCTCTTCTAAAAGGGAAGTTTCTTTTCAATGTGTTTTTCTTGGGGGTGGGTGGGATGGGTAGGTGGGGGGTGCCATCGCCATAGAGGAATTGCTTGCTCAAGTGTGGTGCGCGAGTGCGCGCGCACGCACACACACACACACGTGTGTTTCTGCATGCTAGTTGCTTCCTGTAGCTGCTTCCTGCTTCTCTGGGACTCACATGCGCAATGTCATATATATAAATGTATAAATATATATTTTAAATTTTTTTTAATTCCCTGGAGCTTCTGGTTCCCATCAGTCCCTGCTGTGAACTACAGAGGGAAGACTTGTCCATTCCCTCACCCCACATCTGTGTTTTGTTTTTTTGTTTTTGTTTTTGTTTTTTTTACATCAATATAAAGATAAAAGAAAAACTGTGCTTGCTTTATTGCTGGGGAGGGCTCCAGGAGAGAGGGCAAGGTCCAGATTCTTGGGTCTGGTGGGAGAGGGAGCCTTGGACCAGGCCAAGACAACTTTGGCCTTTGGATCTCCCAAAGCCAGGAGAACTAGTTAGGATTGAAATGAATGAGATTGGGCCCTCCTTGGAATCCCATGAGCAACTCCAGAAACAGTGTCCCCATCTGAGTGCAACACTTTTTCCCCCCAAAATCAACTCCCCAGTTTCCGCATCTCAGTAATAGGCTCCCCAGCCTGCGAACCCAGGCTCTGGTTCTTCCCATCCACTCTGTCTGTCGCTCACCAGACACTGTCTAGCCTTCCTCAACTGTCCCCTCTGCCAGCTCCTGACCCAGCTCAGGTATCATTTTGTCCTGAGCTAGTACCCCAGGCTCCTTGACTAGCCCACCTCCTGCCCACTCTGGCCCAGGGGGATGCTTCTAACCTCTGACACTGCCCTCCCCTGCTCCAATCCTATATGTGCCTACAGGTGATACCAGAGCTCCTCTGGACCTTGAGGATCTGGCCCTGCCTGCATTCCCACCAGCTCCACCTTACCCTCAGTTCTAAGCTCCCTGACACAACCGGTCCACAGAAGACCTCGATAAAGAGCAAACGAATTACTCTTACAATGAGTCTCTGTTCTACAGAAGGCCCTGTTGCCTGAGGAGAATCACAAATACATAAAGATAAATCCGCACAAATCCCAGGATCAAGCAACCCATCTGCAATTACACCCGCAAGAGCAGTTGGCAAGCGCTATGTCCAGGGAGGGTCCCCCGAAGAGAAGGAAGGGCTACCGGGAATAGACGCACTCCTTTTCGAGGAGAGGCGTTCTTTTGAGCTCTGCAGCGTCCACCCCGGAATTCTGACCCACACCAAAGCCTGCCTCCTGCAAGGGTGCCTAGCCCCGCCTCCCCACCCCATGCTTGAATCCCTTCTGGAAGGGACCAGAGAGAACAGCTCTAGGACCCGGGGGTGATGTGTTGGTGATGGGAGAAAAGCAGCCAAGCGGGCAAGGTGGGATCCTCAGGTCCGTTTCCACGGCCGACCCCTCCCCATCCTTGCCCTTGGGAAGGCCGGGCGCCTGGAGGTGGGTGGCAGGCAACAGCATCCCACTTCCGAGGAGCTTGGAAAAGAGCCTGATTCCCTCACCTCCCCTTCGGCTTCGGGAAGCCGGCGCGGGACCTCCAGAATTCCCAGAGAAGGTGAGGCGAGCCAGGTCCCCAGGCGCCGCGGCGGCGCCCCGCCCCCCTCGCGGGGCTCGCCGGGAGAGGAAGTTCCCGGCCGCGTCGTCACAACAGGCAGTCGGCAGGCTCAGACTCCAAGTCCCAGGATGCACCGCACTCCGCGGCCCGGGGCGGGCCGTGGTTGCCCTTGGCAACAGAGCGGGGCCCGGGCGCCCGGAACCCGTAGCTTTCGCGCGTCGGGGGAGGGCTGGGCGGAGCGGGGCAGGGGCGCGGGCGGGGCGACGGAGCTGGCACGGGAGCCCCACTGGGCCGACGTGCGGAGGGCCGGAGTGCACAGGGTTTTCCAGGGTCAGGGGGGCCCGGGGAGGGCCGGGGAGACCCCCAGGCACGGGGAGAGGTTCCTAGCCAGAGAGGGTGAGAGAGGGATCAAGATGGGAGCCGAAGAGCTCGGACCTTCGGAGACCCCCGGCTACGGAGGGAGCGGCTGGCAGAGCCAGGGAGTGGGTCAGAGAGCGACGAGCACAGGGAGGTTCGCGGACACAGCCGGGGAGAAGGAGGGCGGAGGGGTGGAGGGACACAGAGACTGGCTCTCAGAGAGGAAGACGCAGAGGGAGGGGACACGGAGGCCCACAGTCACAGCCCGGCGGAGAGCGGCCGAGAGAGAGCCCAGAGACAGACAAAGAGAGGCCGAAGAGGAGATGTATGAGACCTCCGCTGCCGAGAGGCCGAGGGACACTGATTCCCAGTGAGACAGACGCCACAGAAAAAGCAACGCCAAGACCCCAGAGGGTCACAGGATGGCCACGGGCATAGATGGAGACACAGAGCAAAACAAAACAAAACAGAGAAATAGAGGCAAGGGACAGAGACATGGGACAGGGAGCCAGGAACACTGGACAGGGACAGAGACACGGGACAGGGTGCCTGGAACACAGGGACACGGGACAGGGAGCCAGCAACACTGGACAGGGACAGAGACACGGCACAGGAAGGCGGGAACACTGGGACGGGGACACAGGACAGGGAGCCGGCAACACCGGACAGGGACAGAGACGAGAGCGAGGGACAACCCCAGAGGGAGACACGGACATACAAATTCCACCTACACCCAGAGAGAAATCAAGACTTGAAGAGCAGCAGAGACAGCAGGTCTCCGCGTCCACCACTGGGTTCCCAGCACTGAATACAAAGTTTGTGTAATGAAGCAGAGTGACACCGTCAGAAACCCAGGGATCCGAGTGCAGTCTCAGCGGGCTCACGGGACCCACCGAGGTCCCAAGTGGGGAGGACGCCCGGCCGGGGCGACAGATGGAGGTGGAGGCAGGGCACTGCTCAGAGGATGCCCCCTCCCTCCAGCCAGCCCCCAGAGTGGGTGTGCGCACGTGTGTGTCGGGGGCAGGGCGTTTGTCCCGAGTCTCAGGGAGGGGGGGGACGCCTTTAAGCTGAAACCCCGCCCCTCGGTCGTCATGGCAACGCCTCCCCCCAGCCGGGGCTCCCACATTTCAGCAGGTGCCTGAGCCGGAGCTCCCGCCGCCGCCGCCGCCCTTGCCTCCGGCTCCTCGGCGCCCCTGCCCTCGGCTCTCCGCCCTGCCCGCCCGCTCCCCCTGGCGGAGCCGGCGCGCCCGGGGGTGCCGCTCCCTGCCCTGCGCTCCGCGCCTGGAGGTGCCTCGCCCCTCTCCTTTCCTCCTCGCAATCTCCCCGTGGCTCAGTGCTCTCCCGACTCTCCGGCTCCTCGCCTTTCCACCTGTTTCCCCAGAAAGGCAGGATCCTGGTCCCTGCTACGTTCCTGGGGCCATGGCAGGCCTGGGCCCCGGCGGAGGCGATTCAGAGGGGGGACCCCGGCCCCTGTTTTGCAGAAAGGGGGCTCTGAGGCAGAAGGTGGTCCACGAAGTCAAGAGCCACAAGTTCACCGCCCGCTTCTTCAAGCAGCCAACCTTCTGCAGCCACTGCACCGACTTCATCTGGTGAGGGAAGGGGCTGGGGGCTTGAGGGAAGATGGAAGGAGGGATGGAGACTCATGTCACCCCAGCCCCTGAGGGATGGAGAAGGAAAGAGCTGCTGGTCCTGGCTTCTGGTCCTAGGATAGGAAGGGGCTGGGGACTGGACCCCTGAGTCTGAGGGAGGAGGGTCTTGGGTCTTGGACTCCTGGGTCTGAAGGAGGAGGGGGCTGGGGACCTGGACTCCAGGGTCTGAGGGAGGAGGGGACTGGGGACCTGGACTCCAGGGTCTGAGGGAGGAGGAGGCTGGGGGCTTGGACTCCTGGGACTGAGAGAAGAAAGGATGAGGGCCAGAATTTCTGGGCTCTAGAACAAGAGGCAGCTGGGGTCCTGCTCGTGGAGGGAGGAAGGCGCAGTAAAGCTGGCAGAGGTGGGAGGCCCCCTTCCCTTTTCAGCACTGACCTCGGATCCTTGATCTTTCAGGGGGATTGGAAAACAGGGCCTGCAATGTCAAGGTAAGACCTGGGGACCTGGACTCCTGGGACCCTCAGGAGGGTAGAGGCTAGGGCCCCACAGCCCAGGAGGCTTGACACACGTGTTCTTTGGTCCCCAGAGAGGCGCGGGGGAGCCCGGGGCGGGGGGTGTGGCAGAGACACAGCCTGCTGTGGGGAGGGAGCTCTGATGGTGGGGCCACCGCGGAGGTGGTGCTGGGGGCCCCTCCCTCGGCCGGCTCCAGGTGGGGACAGATATTTGGAGAATCTGTTGCCATGGCAACAGGGAGATTTGGAAAAGGGGAGCTGAAGGGGGGGCTGGAGATGCGGAGTCAGAGCCCCCCCCCAAGCTATTGTCGCCATGACAACACCAACAGTCCTAGGCAGGGGCAGGCCGGGTGGGGTCACCAATGGGCGGGTGGGGGCCGGGCGGGGCTGACAGTTATGCGGGGCGGGAGAGGGGGGCGAGTCCTGAAGCACCAGCTGCTACTGCTGGGAACAGAGTGAGTCAGGGAGGGGGAGGCCTCCCGCGGCCCCCAGACTCACTTCTGCCCAAGTCGCTGCTCTCTCTGTGCTGTCGGAGGACATTGCTGTTTGCTCTCCGCAGCCTGCCTCTTTCCTTGCTTTCTTGCCTCACCTCAGTGGGCTCGTCTGTCGATAAGATCCTGTTTTCTCTCTGTGTCCCTGGGTCTCGCTCTTTCTCAGTCTGTCTCTGTGTCTCCCTCTGGCTGTGTGTAGGCACTGGGGTCTCTCTGCTCTGTGATGCTCTATGTCTCTGTTTCTGTCTTTGGGTTCAACCCCTGAATTTCTATCTCCTGGTTTCCCTCCCCCACTCCATGTTGGGGTCTCTCCTTTGATTTTCTATTAAACTCTCTGGACTTTGGGGTCCCCCTCTCTGTGGTTTTCCTTCTGTTGGAGTCTCTCTCTTTCTGATTTTCTGTCCATTGGGCTCTCTCTCTCTGGCTCTGTGTCTCTATGATTCTCACCTTCAGTCTGCAGCTTTGTGGTTCATCGACGATGCCACGAATTTGTGACCTTCGAGTGTCCAGGCGCTGGGAAGGGCCCCCAGACGGATGTGAGTGCCCGGACACCTGATTCTTCCTCCTTGGGCCGCGCCCCCGCCCTCACCCCCTCGGCGTCCGTCCCAATTTCTCCTGCTATTTTTAAGGCTGGGAGGGGAGGGGGGCTGGAGAGATAGGGGGAGCTAGTCTGGCCCAGATTCCCTGCCCTTGGCCTGGAAAGGGGAAATGAGAGGGGGCTGAGACAGGCTGGGGACACAGGTGGGGGACAGAGAAGAGGCAGTGGGAAGGGGACTGAAGATGACCATTGGAGGGGGTGGGCTGTCATTCAGGGGTCAAGAGATTTAAAAAAACAGAGAGTGGAGGGACAGAGAGAGAGACGACCATTGATGCAGGCACGGAGGTAAGACAGAGAATCTCAGAAACGCAGAAAAAGAGACCCAGAGAGAGTGAGACAGAGAAAGAGGAATGGAACAGAGACAGCAACCCAGGAGGGAGGAAATGGGGAGCCACAGGGACTGAGAGAGACAGAGACAAGAAACTCAGAGAAGCAGAGCTGCAGATGCCCAGAGAGACCCGCTAAAGTAGAAGATGGCAGATACCGAGAATGGTTTCTGAGATGCCAAGAGGGAGGCCCAAGGAGACCCTGCAGTGCACGCACACGCACAAACCCCCCTGGAGCACACACAGGTGCACATACAGATTCCCTCATGTGCACACACAGATCCACACCACCTCTGTCTCTCTCTCCGTCTGCTTCTCATCCGGGGGATGTCAGGTGGGCTTCCAAGAACAGCCGATGCTGTGGCCCATTCCCAATCCCTCCTTCACTTTTTGTCTGGTCTTCGGGCTCCTCTCTCTGAGCCTCCATTTCCCCTCTGCCCAGTATGGCAGCCGCCAGCCACACCCAGCTAGCTGGAGGTGCCCTTGGGAGGGGCTACCAGGACTGAGCAAGGGAAATCTAAATTCCATTTAATTTGAACTGATGGAAATTTAAATAGCCACATGTGGTTAGTGGCTATGGGCTGGGACAGCAAAATCCCCCACCTACCCCCGCTTGTTTTGATAGTCCAACGAAGCCAGGAGGCTTGAGGGCCTAGCCCAGGGTTTGACGTAGGGTTCGAGCCCTCTTTATGATTAGCAGATGAAGAAAGGGACAGAATGAGAAGCTGAGACAGAGAGAGAGAAAAAGGGACAGAGAGCTCTCCAGAAGTCCATGGAACATTTTGCCAGCTGGTTAGGTGACGAAAGTTGAAGTTTATGTAGAGGATGTGATGTCATAGCACATACATTGTGCACCACTGTCTACTAGCCGCCATATATGTCACTGATTGGCCGCCTCACCTGCCTGCCTGCACCCCCCACGTGACTTCTGAATTGTCCAGGGCTCACTGCACACACTCAGCAGGTGTCTTTCAGGTGGTCCAAGAATGAGTCCGCACAAAGCAGGAGGTGAGGTGTTGTTCCTGTCCCCATCTGAGCCGAAGCCCTGGGCTTGACTCCCAGTTCCCCCACATAGAGATTCTCTGTCCTTCCAAAAGTTGCTTTATTTCTCTGTACCTCTTGTTCTCGTCTGCACAATGGGGATGACGACCATGGTTTTGAGGACTAAATGAGTCAAATGCTTGGGATGATACCTGGGTTCATATGGGTTATTATCCTTGTACAACTGTTGCTGTCACTGATGAAGAAACAGAGGAAGGATGTCTTCCTCTATTTCACTCTTTTATTATTTTCCTTCTTAATGCTTTGGATCTTGTTGGCTGTCACATGGATCAAGGGCTAAAGAATTGGGAAGGGCTTGGCGAGCATGATTTCCATTCGGCCCCTTTCAGGGAGGCCTCATGGCCCCATTTTACAGGAAGAAAGGCTGAGACTCTGCAAGGGGGCGGTGTCCAGGGGCGGGGCACAGAGCTGGGGAGTGGGCAGAGTCCAGTGCAGACGCAGGTCTGTGTACTTAGAGCTGCAGCTCTGTCTCCTTTTTGGTTGTGATTTCTTGAGAATGAGAACAGCCTACCTCCGTGGAGCGGTGGAGCTTGCAAGTCCGGCTTCCTGCTGAGACCTGACATAGTAGAGCGCTTAGAGCAGCAGGCACCCTCTGAGTTAGGGTCAGCGGAAGATCTTTAGAGGCCCTGAGCATTGAAAGAGATCATCACACTCTACCCCCCCAAGTGTCACTCAAAATAGGATCCCTGCTAAACTGCAAAAATAAATAAAAGCCCAAGAATATCCTGAATTTTCACCCTAGCTCACTATGCATGCCTAGGAAAAGGCAGATACCAAACTACTGAACACTCAGACATTGCCAGGGGCGGGGAAGGAATGCTTTGTCGGTGCCCTAAATTCATGCTTAATTGAACTCCGGACATTGGGCAGTGCTTCAAGATACGGACTGTTGATTTCCACTGGGCAGAAGAGGACTCTGAGGCTCTAATCTGGGCACTATCTTGCCCCAAATCACACAGCTGGTAAATGGCCCAGCTCTTATTTAAACCTAGGGCTCTGTGGACATGGCAATGAAATCATCGTTAGTAACCACAGCAGCCCAAATGGCAGTACCGAGCACTTTGAGTATGCCAGGCCCTGCTATGCACTTTACACTCAACTTAACCAACCTTCCTTCCTCCCTTTCTAAATAATCTCTGCACCCAATATGGGACTTGAACTCACACCCTCAAGATCAAGAGTTGCATGCTGCATTGACTGAGCCAGCCCAGCGCCCCTACACTTGGTATTTCATTAACTGAGAGGTCATATTGTCCATCTCACAAGGGGCTCAGAGAAGGCAGATCAACAGTGGGAAGACCTTGACAGAGGCTGACAGTGAGCCATGTGGAGTTCATCGTGGCCCACACATCCTTGGAGAGCATGTTTGGGGAGGTGGGGTGAGCGCAGGGACTGTGGAACGTTAGGAGCCCCACCTCCTTTAGGCTCTGCCTACATGCCACCTTGTCAGTGAAGCCTCCCTCATCAGTCTCTGCAAATTTCAGTCCCCGGCCCTGGCAGTCCCCTTTCCTGCTTCATTTTCCTCCGCAGCACCTGCTACCATCCATCACTGTTTTACTTATTCAGCGTTTATTTTCTGTCTCCCCAACTAGAAAGTAAACTCCATGGGGGCAGGAGTTTTTCATTGTTTGTCCACAGCTGGTCCTAGCACCTTAGAACAGTGCCCCGCACACAACAGGTACTCCATAAATGCAGTAGAGTGAATGAAGACTGGGAGCGCAAGGCAGAGGAGGCAGAGTTCAAAGGGCTTCTCTCCCAGGGTCTAGGGCACCCCACTTCCCAGCCCCTTCTAGGGTACCCCTGCTCCTGGCCCCATCTGATGTTTCCTCTCTGCCCCCAGGACCCCCGAAACAAGCACAAGTTCCGTCTGCACAGCTACAGCAGCCCCACCTTCTGCGACCACTGCGGCTCCCTTCTCTACGGGCTGGTGCACCAGGGCATGAAATGTTCCTGTGAGTCTATGCTTGGGGCTCCTGCCAGAACCTGGCGCTCCGGGGCCCCTTTCAGAGCGCAGTGTCTGGGTTTCTCCGGATAGGGCTGGAGGATAGAGTCTGGAGTTGCGAGGCGGCCGGACGCGCTACCTCCGGTTCTGTCCCCGCAGGCTGCGAGATGAACGTGCACCGGCGCTGTGTGCGCAGCGTGCCCTCTCTGTGCGGGGTGGACCACACGGAGCGCCGTGGGCGGCTGCAGCTAGAGATCCGAGCACCAACGGCAGATGAGATCCACGTCACAGGTGAAGCCGGGCTCCTGGGTCTGGTCTCACCTTTCTGCCCCAGGAAGAAGGGCCCAAGGCGTTCAACTGCGGGGGGGGGGGGGGGACGGGACCCTCCAGAGAGGGCCACGCCCCCTGCGGGTCACGTCCACACTCCTGACCCCACTTGCAAAGGCTGAGCACTGCCCAGTCTCTCCAGTCCCTTCCAAATGCTTCTTCCAAGTTGACTCTTGAAACTTTCAGCGCCTTTTTGTTTGTTTGTTTAAGATTTTATCTATTAGGGCGCCTGGGTGGCTCACTCAGTTGGGAGTCTGCCTTCCGCTCAGGTCATGATCTCAGGGTCCTGGGATGGAGGCCTACATCCAGCTCTCTGCTCTGTAGGGAGTCTGCTTCTCCCTCTCCTTCTCTTTCAAACAAATAAATAAAATATTTTTAAAAATTATTTGTTTGAGAGAGAATGAGAAAGAGAGCACACAAGCAGGGAGAAGGACAGAGAGAGAGAGAGAAGCAGACTCCCTGCTAAGCAGGGAGCCCGATGTGGGGGCTTGAACTCCAGGCATGACCTGAAGTCCAGGCAGATGGCCAACCGACAGAGCCACCCAGGCACCCCCTTTCAGCGCCTCTTAATGACCACTCTAAATCAAGGTCCTTGAGAGGGAGGGAGGAGAGAGAACCTGATTCGGAGGGAGGTTTGGGATTACTATTGGTGATATGCCCAGGCCAGGGTCCTCATTCCTGGACCTCAGGGAGGAGTGGGCTCTGAGTCTGATTTCTGGGTCCCTGGTTGGGGAGAGGGCTTTAGGCCCTGTGTTCTGGATACTGGAGAGATAAGGCCAAAGTCACCTGGGTCGTGAGAAAGGCAGAGAGGTTGGATTTTTGATTGCCAACTGGGGAGATTTCGGGGCCTCTTCCCAGATCTGTAACCCTGTCTACCCTCCTTCACTTCTCCTCTCAGTTGGCGAGGCCCGTAACCTCATTCCAATGGATCCCAATGGTCTGTCGGATCCCTATGTGAAGCTGAAGCTTATCCCAGACCCTCGGAACTTGACAAAACAGAAGACCCGGACGGTGAAAGCCACACTAAACCCTGTGTGGAACGAGACCTTTGTGTTGTGAGCCTCGGGTGCAAGGGATGCTGTTATGGCTGGTAGAGAAGGATCTGAGGGTCTTGGTGGCCCATAAGACCTCAAAGAGCAGACGGTGGGAGGTGTTAAAATAGAGGGAACCCAAGAAAAGGGCAGAGAAAAGTGGTGGGAGAGGGAATGGAGTGACTGACAGAGAGGGATGGAGTTACAGAAGCCAAGAGAGAGAGAGATCTGTGCATTTAATATCCATCAAAGCCCACAACTTTAGAGTGAGACAGATATGGAGGGTTCCGAAGAAGAGACACAACCCCAGAGAGACACACAGACAGAATGCAGGGGGGTGAGGTGTAAGCAGAGGGGTGGTGGGTGGATGGAAGGAAGAGAAAGAGAAGCCAATTAACAGAAAGACAGAAGGACAGAGACCCAGAGGAAGGAGCGGCCACAGAGACTCAGGAGAGAGATCTGGAGAGAAAGGACAGGACGCAGGGATGGGAAGGAGCCAAGACTGTGGGAGGAAGGGAGAGAGACTGAGTGCTGTCTAGATGTACTCAGGGTCCCGCTATTGGGGAAGACCCCCTTTGGGAGGGTCCAAGATGACAGGACAGTTTAGGGAGCAGGAGTAGACCCCAGCTCACCCCAGAAGGACTTGCATCCTCCTCCAGGACCAAGGATAGGGAAGCCAGGGAGCAGGGAGCTGGACCTCACTCTGCCCCACCCTTCCTGCAGCAACCTGAAGCCAGGGGACGTGGAGCGCCGGCTCAGCGTGGAGGTGTGGGACTGGGACCGGACTTCCCGCAACGACTTCATGGGTGCCATGTCCTTCGGGGTCTCAGAGCTGCTCAAGGCCCCGGTGGACGGCTGGTGAGGGCAGGGCAGGGTCACAGCTGTGCCTTGGCCTCTGCGTCTAGGTCTCTGTGTGATCTCTCTCCTCCCAACAGCTGCCTCCTTCCTCCCTGCCCTTCTCTTTCCCTCCTCCCCTGTCTCCACCCGCCCCAAACCCCTCCTCTCCCCACATCCAATCTCTCTCTCCTTAGCTCACTCTTTCCCTCTCCATCTCTGTGTCTTTCTTTCTGTGTCTCTTTTCCCCCTCGGGCGCATCCCCCCCAACCCTGAACCCCGCCCCCACCCCCACCCCACCTCCGGCCCGCTCTGGTCTCCGTCTGTGTGTCAGGTACAAGTTACTGAACCAGGAGGAGGGCGAATATTACAATGTGCCGGTGGCTGACGCTGACAACTGCAGCCTCCTCCAGAAGTTTGAGGTACTCAGGCCCCACTTCCCCCAGGGGGATCCAGCCCCGCACACACAGTTCAGAGCGGCTGGGTGCCCAGGGGTCCTGGGACTACAATTCCCAGAAGGCCCTGGGGATCCTTCTCCTGCTTTTCTAGGGGACTCTTGCCCCAGGGTATGATGGGAATTAGAGTTCCTATCCATTCCCATGGCTTGGGGCTTTGGAGTCCCCACCCTCTGTTTTAGCGCAACCTCCTACCTCTCTGGGGCCTCTGACTCTGGCTTTCTTCTTCCCCAGGCCTGTAACTACCCCCTGGAACTGTATGAGGTGAGTAGAGCTCAGGCCTGGAATGGAGACAGTTTCATTCCTGTGGTCTGCTTGTTTCTTCCCACATCTCCCTCCCCTGGTATCTGGCTGGGCACAGACTTGGCGGCTGGTGTCGGGCTTGCTGAGTTAAACCTAGCACCCCAAAGGGGAACCTGACCCTTAAGCAAGTCCTGCAGTGACAGATACTTAAATTCCAGGATGATGTAATGTTTCAGAGGTGCCCCAGGCCATGGAGAAGCATTGAGGAGGCTATACCTGACCGATCCTTGAGTTTTTCTGTTTATCACTGCTGCCTTCTCTCTTCCATTCTTTTTCTCACTCACTCACACCTATTTCCTGAGGTGTCACAGAAGCTAAAACCTGTTCTGGGGTTAGAATCAGTCCATTCCCTGGGGAGTGTCAACTTCAAAGTAGGAGAAAGTTACATAGAGAGACATCCACCAGGAAGGAATGGGTTTGATAATGGAGGTAGTAGCCTCAGGCCCTGGGGAGTACTGGAAGCACAGCCTAAGAGAGCCAGAGACATCTTCCTAGAGGGGGTGGTGAATCCAGCAGGAAGTGTAGGATTTTCCAAGCACAGGAGGGGGAGACTAGATTTCCAGTCTGAAGGATGGAAAACCTTCCAGGCAGAGGAAAGAGCAGGCGCAAAGGCCCTGTGGTAGAAGCAGGCTGGGAGTAGTACAACAAGGAGGACAGCGGGGCGGAAGAGGGACAGGGTGTGGAAAAGTAGGAAATTAAATCAGAGAGGGAAAGGGGAGTGACTTGTCATTCACTGGAAGGATTGTAGCTTTTAAACTAGGTGAGATGGGGTGGGAGGGTAGGAGCATCAAAGGTGGCAGGAGGTGGTTTCCATTTGAACAGGACAAGGCTCTGTGTGGAGAATAGAAAGAGGTGGAAGGGGAAGCAGGGAGGAGGCTCTGTGGAGACTCAGGTGGGAAGAGCTGGAAGCAGTGGTGGAAAAGGTGTTTAGACTCTGGGTGTGCTCTCAAGGTTGCACAATAGGAAATGCACACGCACATCCTGGAAGCCTTTCATCCATTCAGCGCCCTCTGTGCTGGGCAATGCTGAAGACACAAGAAGGAGGGAGACAGTCTCTGGCTTTCATGGATTTTGAATTCTGGCTCTGCTTTTTAATCTATGTGATGTTGGGCAAGTTATTTGATATCTCTGTGCCAGTTTCCTCTTCTCAAAGTGGGGGTGGGGTAGGGGCACCTGGTGGGCTCTGTCAGTGGAGTGTGAGACTCTTGATCTTGAGATTGTGAGTTTGAGCCCCACAATAGGTTTAGAGAGTACTTAAAAAATAAAAAATAAAATGGGGGGTGCCAGCAGCTTATCTAATGGCATATAGTAATGTGTCTAAGTGTTATTTTAATGATCAGACCTCCAGGCTGTGGAAAATCGGTGCAAGGTCTTATGCCAAGAGGTGGGGGTTGGGGCAGAGACAACTTTCTTTTTCTGTCTCTCCCCATCCCTTCCATTCTTGGATGCTGTCTCTCTCAGGGGCATCTTTTTTTCCCCATCTGGAGTCTGACTACCTCCCGATCTCTCCCCTTTCTCACAGCGCGTGCGGATGGGTCCCTCTTCCTCTCCCATCCCTTCCCCATCCCCCAGTCCCACCGACTCCAAGCGCTGTTTCTTTGGAACAAGCCCCGGACGTCTCCACATATCCGACTTCAGCTTCCTCATGGTTCTAGGAAAAGGCAGTTTTGGGAAGGTTGGACTCCTGGGGTTCTGGGGGGAAAGGGGAGGATGTCTGGGGGGACATCAGATTCCTGGTCTTTGGGGAGGGACACTAGGCAACTGAGTCGCCAAAGAGGGCTTGATGGGACCCCTGAGTGTCCCTGAGAGGTCGGGCATAAAGACTGGGATGCTTTCAGGAAGGAGTGCTCAGCAAAACCAGGGTACCCTGTCCCCTGAGAGAGAGAGAGAGGAAGGACCGGGGATTCCCTTTCTCTGTGTCCCTGAAGGGGGGGGGGGGGGCAGGAATCTGCATCTCTGGGTTCCTTTCCAAGATGGACTGGGCCTTTTGGACCTCTGTCTCTAGGTGATGCTGGCTGAGCGTAGGGGCTCTGATGAGCTCTATGCCATCAAGATCCTGAAGAAAGACGTGATTGTCCAGGACGACGACGTGGACTGCACCCTTGTGGAAAAGCGAGTGCTGGCCCTGGGAGGCCGAGGCCCGGGGGGGCGGCCCCACTTTCTCACCCAGCTGCACTCCACCTTCCAGACCCCGGTAAGAAAGGAGGGGTGCAGAGGCTAGCTCGGATCAGACTTCCGCTCCGGGATTCTGAGACTACCCGGAAGCCAAGAACCTTCCACACTCTGACTGGGCGTGGCCAGAGGGCTGGGGGTCTGGTGGGCGTGGCCTGCACCCAGGGGGTCTTGGGTGGGTGTGGTCTGAGCCGAGGAGTTTGGAGTAGAGGGAGTGCCGGAGGAGAATGGCTTCCGAGCGGCTGCCAGCAGCTGGCTGCTCGGAACGAGGTCGTCCCTCTCGGATTCTGAGGGAAGGTCTCGTCAGACATGGGGGTGAACCCTCCAGTTCGTGGTGTGTGGCAGGGAGTGAGAATCACCCGAGTTGGAGAGGCCGTGACTCCTTAAGAAAGCTCTGGATAGATGTAGCCAGCTTCTTGGATTTCGAGAAACGTTATCGTGCATTGCAAGCGGGGCCCGAAACACCGTCCCTAACAGATGGCCGGGGTCACGTTTGCACGAGGAGGTGCGCGGAGAGGCGGTGGCGCCCCTGGGATTTCCGGGGAATGGCAGGCCTCGGTCTCCATTCTCAGAGGGCAGGGCCAGTTCGGAGAGGCAGGTGGAGGGGCAGGTGGAGATTCTGAGGGGCAGGCTTGAGTCCTCGGACCGCCCAGCCGCTCTGGGTTTCTGATGCAAGTTTGTCTGGAGTGGGCGGAAATGGACCTGTCCTACCCTCTGCTCCGCGTGTCCCCTCCTCTGAGCCACACCCCCGCCCCCCCGCCCGCCCCAGGATCGCCTGTATTTCGTGATGGAGTATGTCACCGGGGGCGACTTGATGTACCACATTCAGCAGCTGGGCAAGTTTAAGGAGCCCCATGCCGCGTGAGTCTTGGCCAAGAGACGAGGAGGGGTGGGGGGAAGAGGGCCCCAGCCTTTGACCTCTGGCTCCCTGGCCCCTTCTCCAGGTTCTACGCAGCGGAAATCGCCATCGGCCTCTTCTTCCTTCACAATCAGGGCATCATCTACCGGTGAGCAGTCTGGCCTTTCACTGGAGGCCAGCAGGTCTCTAAGAGGGTAAGGGATCCAACGGGCGGCTCCAGGGGCACCTGGCTGCCCAGTGGGTAGAGCGAGCGATGGGTGATCTCGCCGTCAGTCGTGAGTTCAAGTCCCGCCTTGGGCGAAGAGCTTACTTTAAAAGAAAACACACAAACGCTTGCCCCCCCAGCTGCTGGGACTCCACCCTTCCCTCAACTCCTCTCCGTCCTGCCTCCCACCCCCAGGGACCTGAAACTAGACAACGTCATGCTGGATGCCGAAGGACACATCAAAATCACTGACTTTGGCATGTGTAAGGAGAACGTCTTCCCGGGGACCACGACCCGCACCTTCTGCGGGACCCCAGACTACATAGCCCCTGAGGTAATCTTCCTCTGCTGCTCTTGTTGCCCTCCAAGTTTGCCAGCTGGGGGTGGCTGGTTGTTTAACATTCAGAATGTGGGGGTCCTGACCCTGGGGTCTTTACCTGAGTCTTGGGTAGGTCTAGCAGCAGGCAACGCAGAGGGGCCTGTGTGCCCCGCATTCCCAGTAGGTAGAGCTGGGTCTCTGAGCTGGCAATGTGGGTGGCCAGGCAGGTGAGTGTGCTAACAGAGTGGGACCCACTTGGCTCCTAAGAATTCTCAGAGAGCAGGACTATTCTAGACTATTCTAGAGGGTGGAGACAACTTCCAGTGTACTCTGAGGGGGGGGGGCATCCCCCCAGAGTCCTGAGCTGTCCTCTGAATATTTCATATCGGGGGAGTATACTCTGACTTTGTTTAAGGGACTGAAGCTAGTGATCTGACCATGTATAAGGAGACAAAGGGTCCTGACTTTTCTCAGTTGAGGGAGGAAGTGGTGTTGGTGGTGCCATTCTTAATCTCTTAGGGTGATTCAGCGCTAATGCCCAGGTAATCAGTGTTGATGGTTTCAGAACCTGTGGAGATTTTGAAACACACACACATATTTCTGACTGACCTATTGAGGCTGGAAGTCTTAGGGCTAGGAACAGCCTCCTAGATGAATTGTAAGTGCATCAGATTTAAAACTCTCTCGTCTCTGAAATTTAGCCCTCATTTACCCTCTCCTTAAGGAGAAGGTCTGGTTACCTAAATATTCTAGCTGGTTGGAACTTTTGACTTGGTCCTTAGATGGTCTTTATTTTGGGGACCAAAGGAATGTTCTACGTACATAAATTTTGTATCTGAATTTTGCAAAAAGATGGAGCTCTGGCCTAAGTGTTCTGAGTGGGAAGAGTTTGTGTTGAAAACGCTTAATGTGAGTAGGGTTCCCAGGGGGCGAGGCCAGAAGGGGTCTTAGGCCAGGATTCCTTGACTCCCACCCTTCCTCACCAGATCATTGCCTACCAGCCCTATGGGAAGTCTGTGGATTGGTGGTCCTTTGGGGTTCTGCTGTATGAGATGCTGGCAGGACAGGTAAGCGAAGCCAGGGGGAGGCTGGCTTGGCTAAAGGCAGCACCACGTGGGATGCCCCCTGTCACAGGGCCTTTATCTCAAAGGAGCAGGTTAGGAAGGGATGTCTGTGGACTGAGGAGGGGCACTACGCAGGGGGAAAGTCCTGCCTGGATAGTGCTGTCCTTGGTCCTGAAGCATTATTTTCTCACAGACCAGAGGTTCTTAAAACTGTCTTGGCGCCAAGGACCCCTTCTCAGAACAAAGTGTTTAAATACATGAAATAAAATAATAGGATTACAAGGGAAACCAATCGCATTGAAATGGCTATAAAACAAAAATTTTAATTTAACAGTTCAGCCAGCTAGATAAATTTAATTTAAAAGTATACAGTTAAGTAAATATTAAGCACTGGGATGTGGACACGTATGTGATTTCCTGTTAATGAACTAAATAGTATTATCTCACAGTGACGGGAAATAACCATGAAGGTCTACCAGTAATCTTGAAGCTGAGATGACTAACATTTTGAGAAATCTGCAAATCTATTTTTTTTTAAGATTTTATTTATTTATTTGACAGAGAGAGATCACAAGCAGGCAGAGAGGCAGGCAGAGAGAGAGGAGGAAGCAGGCTCCCCGTCGAGCAGAGAGCCCGATGCAGGGCTCGATCCCAGGACTCTGAGATCATGACCTGAGCCGAAGGCAGCGGCTTAACCCACTGAGCCACCCAGGCGCCACCAGAAATCTGCAAATCTAATGTGCTAAGAAAATATCTGTGATTTCTGTTGGTGATGAAGTCACAAGTATTGCCACTGTGGTTTTTGCCTACATTTATACAGGAATGCTAAATTTCAGTTAGAGATTTTTTAAAAATAAGGATGTACTTTTTTCCCTGTTCAAGCTCATGGACCCCCTCAGTTGTATAAACAGACTTCCTAGACCCCACATGAAGAATCCTTGCCTTGGGAGGCATCTGGGTGGCTCATTTGGTTAAGCATCTGACTCTTGATTTCAGCTCAGATCATGATCTCAGGGTCCTGAGATCAAGTCCTGTGTTGGGCTCCATGCTGGGCATGGAGCCTGCTTGGGTTTCTCTCTCTCTCTCTCCCTGCTCCTTACTCCTCCCCTCCCCTGCTCCTGCAGGCTCTTAAAAACAAAAAAAGAAAGAAAAAGAAGGAAAGAAAGAAAGAAAAGAATCCTTCCCTTGGTTTTGCTTTTCCTAATCCCAGAAGACTGGAAGCAACTCATTCAAACCAGAGAATGCTTTTACAGTTTTTTTACCTGCATTTTTGGTCTCTCTTCTATTTAAGTGACATATTGTCTAATTAATGCCCTGCTGATTTGCATAGCAGAGAGAGACAGAACAGCAAGGAGGTGCAGAGAGCTGGTACATCTGAGATAGGAAGGCAGAGAGTCTGAGACAAAAGAGAGAAATCTTTGGTTGCTTGGTCCAGTTTTTCCCTAGAATGTTGGAGGGGGGTGTTCATGTTCATGCTGGGTGATGAGGGTATGGAAGTTGGGGGAGACCAGTTTGTCAAGTCTCTGACTCTATGCCTCTATTTTCTCAGCCCCCTTTTGATGGGGAGGATGAGGAAGAGCTGTTTCAGGCCATCATGGAACAAACTGTCACTTACCCCAAGTCACTTTCCCGAGAAGCCGTGGCGATCTGCAAGGGGGTGAGAGCCCCCTGACCCCCAGAGTCTCAGACAACCCCTGTGCCCCACCACCACCATCCTGGGCTTCCCATACAGTGGCTCTGTGCTCATTAGAAAAAGGCTCCCACCCCTGAAGTTACTGCCCTTCCATCTGCTGGAAAAGTTTGTATCATACAGAGATGTCGTTAGAACACTGATGGACTGCCCTGCTGTCACCTCCAGTCCAAGGATGGCCTCTAGCCTCCTCCCCTCTGCAGCACCCACTCCCCAGCTCACTGTGGGCAGTGCTGGAAGGCCAGGGCCTTCTTCTCCAGAACCGGGTGGGTCAGGTGAACCTAACTCTTGCCACTTCTCTTCCTGTGGGATCTTGGGCCAGCCACCCAAACTCCGGGAGTCTGACTCCTCTCCTGGGGTTATGGAGTTAGTGCAGGAGAAAGAGCCTAGCCTGTGGCAGCTTTTCAACAAGCATTAGCACCCTTCTGCTTCCGGCTCCTGTCTCCATTCTTTCTGACTGTCACTCTCTGGCTTCTGTCTCCTACCTCTGCCTCCATCTACATTCGATGGGGCTTTCTGTGTCTCCACCTTTTCTCTGTGTCCCTGGGGATCTCCATCGACCTCTCACATCTTTGTGCCTCTCTCTGGGTGTCTATTTCCCTCTTGCCCCCAACTCCTATACACACATGCTCTGAATTTCTGTCTTCTTTCTGGAACTCTCCTCCTCTCTTTCTGAGTCTCTGCCTTCATATTGTGTCTTTTCCTCTCTCTCTGGGGGTTTGTCTGCTGAATCTCCATCCTCTCTTTCTGCTTCTTATCTCCCACCTTCTCTGGGTCTCTGCCGGTCCCCTGGGTCTTTATCTCCCCCTCTTGGGCTCTCTATTCCCCCTTTACTCTGGGTCTCCAACCGCTCTCTCTCTCCCTCTCCCTGCCTTCATCTCTCCCTTTTCCTCTCTTTCTCTCTTTCTCTCCAACTTCTCTTTCTGGGATTATTTGCTGTGCCCTTCCTCTTTCTGGGTTTCTTGCCCCCCGTACCTTGATGCCATGATTTTCCTCTTTGTCTGTCTGTCCCTGGGTCTCTGGGTTTGGAGTTCATCCATCTCATTCTCATTTATTCTCCCCAATTCCTCTCCCCCCCCCACCTCCCCCACTCTGTTCCCCCTTGCTCTCCTCTCTCTGGGTCTCTATGCTGTGTCTCTGTTCTTCTGTTTTTATCTTTCTCTCTTGCTCGTTCTCTGTGCCTCCCTGTCTGGGACTCTGTCTGTCTGTCTGTCTCTGTGTTTCCCACAGTTCCTAACTAAGCACCCAGCGAAACGCCTGGGCTCAGGGCCGGACGGGGAGCCCGCCATCCGTGCCCATGGTTTTTTCCGCTGGATGGACTGGGAGCGCCTGGAACGGCTGGAGATCGCTCCTCCCTTCAGACCCCGTCCGGTCAGCCACCTTGCGGGTTGGAGGGGGGTGGGGTGGTACCCAAGAGCTCCAGTTCCTATATGTGGAGGTGGGGTGGGGGTCCCTCTGTGGAGACGCCCTCACGGGACATGCAGAGGCAGTGAAGGATGTGCAGAGGTTCCAAGGGAGGCAGGAGATGGACGGAGGGGACCCGGAGGGACACCCAAGGAGCAGAGAGAATTTCATCTTTCCCTCCCTGTGCTCCCCCCCAGTGTGGACGCAGCGGCGAGAACTTCGACAAATTCTTCACGCGGGCGGCACCCGCACTGACCCCGCCGGACCGCCTAGTTTTGGCCAGCATCGACCAGGCCGACTTCCAAGGCTTCACCTACGTGAACCCGGATTTTGTGCACCCCGACGCCCGCAGCCCCGTCAGCCCACCGCCTGTGCCAGTCATGTAATATCTCCTGCCGCCACTAGGTGTCCCCACCGCTCCCTCCCCAGGCCGGCCTTAGCCCCCTGTTCACCCCCTTCCCACTCTAGATCTGCTCCCCAGCATTCTCGCCTCTGCCCTGCAGGGGCCAGGCGCCCCTCCCCAGCGCTCCTGTCATTCTAACCTCCGTACAGCCTCTAGAGCCGCACCGCGGTCTAGATTCTGCTGTGCTGAGCCCTGGATTCTCCCGCACCTCAGTGTTCGGGACTCTGCTCCACCAGGTTCCAGAATGGCCACCACTCTCCCAGTTCCACGGGGTTCTAGACTCCATTTCGGTAGAATCTGTGCCTCTCGTTTTTTTTTTTTTTTTCTTTCCTCTTCTTTTCCTTCTTCCTTTCTTTTTCTTTCTTCTTTCTTTCTTTATTTATTTTCCTTTCTGGGAAATAGTCTCAAGGGGTGGGCTGTTCCAGACTTGGATTCCAGAATAACTCCCCACCTCCGAACTCCCTCAGCTCATTCTGGAGTAAGTGGGAGGCTGTGCCCCCATATTCCAGTACTCCTCTTCTACACTCTAGGGATTCCTGGGATGTGTTAAGGATTCTTACCCCAGCTGTTCTCAATCAGCTTTTGTTCTAGACGCCCCCACCCTAAACCCATCACTGCTCGCCTGCCAGGTGCATGGCTCCAGTCCTGCTCGGAACCCCTCCTCCCTCCTGCTCTCCCTCCGCCCCACCCCGTGCCTGCCACTCTCTGGGACTCTCTCCTCCTCCCTGCGCCCACTCTTCTCTTTGGCTTTCCCACCCGGCCACAGCTGCCGGAGAATAAATTTGGGTTGCTGATGCTGAAGTGTTTGGATGTTTTCTTCTAAGCGCGCAGAATGAAGGGGGTGTGGAGGTGGGCCGGTGACTGTACACGGAAACACACACACAGAGGCTGGGGGGCTGGGCAGCAGAGAGCGAGGGAAAGCACAGAGACCCAGAAAGTGGGGAGAAGGTAGCCACAGCGCCAGAGAGAAAGAGCAGAGGCCAGGCGTGGGGGGAGGCGTGAGTGCCGCCGCGAGGACCCAAGTGGGCACGTGCACAAGGAGGTAGAGATGGACACACAGAACACGGGGAGTGTCAGGGAGAGACCCCCGGCCCAGAGACACGGGCATGCACCTACTCACCCAGAGCCATACACAAGCTCCCAGACCCACACTGAGACCCAGTGACTGGGGCAGGGGTGGGCGCAGTCCTGAGAGGGGAGATGAAAGTCTGGCCTCCTATTGAGAGACCTGGAGACTCCACGAGAGAGAAACCAGACGAGCAGAGCCCGCGAACTTAAGAGTCAGCCCGCGAGCCAGAAGACGGGCCTCTTTGCCTTGACCCAGTTGCAGGGGTGGGGGTGGGGGGTGTGCGCGCACAAAACAGTCCCAACAGACTACAGTTCCCAGCAGACACCGCAGCGGACCCTTCCTCCCCAAGTGCGGCCCCTCACCGCTAGGGCTGATGGAAAATGTAGTCCCGGACCCGGGCAGGCCAGTTGAATGGTGTGTCTGTGTCTGTATGTTTGGAGGGTACTGAGCCCCAAAGCTTCGCAGGCTCCCTCGGGGAGCCCCGGCATCTCTTCGTCTCTGCAGGCTCTTGGGTTTCCGGGACTCAGCCCAGCTGGGTGCTGGGGCTCCCCTTGGATCCCCCAGCACCGTAGCAGTAACCCCCGTGCTCTGCACGCCGCCCCCAGCCCCCGCTCCGACCCTCCGCGGGCGGCCTGCCCCTTTAAGAGTGGCCCCGCTGACATCACGGCGGGGGGGGGGGGGGGCTGGCCCGGCTCCCGGCTCCGCGGCGGCTGCAGGACCCGGCTCCGCTCTGCGCCCGCCTGCTGCTCTGGGGACCCCGGCCCGGGACGCCCCCTCCCGCCTCCTCCAGCTGCCCAGAGCCCAGGCTCCGCCCCAGGCCTGCCCAGAGCCCCAGTCCTTATCAGGGGAGCCCCAGGATTGCCCCTGCTCTCTCTCCTTCTCAGGGTCTCTCTCTCCCTCTGTCTCTCTCTCTGTCTGTCTCTTTCCCTAGCTCAAGGTGTCTGGGTTTCAGCATCTCTCAGCCCAGGGCCTGTGAGCGTCTCCCTGTCTCTCTGTCTCTCTCTGATCTGTCCACTTCCAGAGCCCCAGAAGCTCTGAGCCCGAGGACAGCGGGGTCTTAGACCTGATCTCTGCCTCTCCTTCTCTCTCTCTCTGTCTCTTTCAGGCCCCCTCTGTGTTTCCCCCAGTCGCCAGACCTGCGAGTCTCAGTATTCCTCAGCCTCGAGGTCTCGGTGGGAGTCTAGATCCTCGGCTCTGTCTGTCTGCCTCTCAGGGTGCCCCTGCCCCTCTCGGGCTCTCTGCCTCTGTTTCTATTCTCCTTCCCTCCCTGCCTCCCCCATTCTCAAGGCCCATCTCCCTCCCTCCTTGCAGCCTCCCCCTCCCTCCCCGCCCCTCCCCTCCTCCTCAGTAGCCAATGAGCGGCCGCGGGTCCCAGCTCTCGGCGCCGTCCGCCGAGTGAGGCCGCGGGCGCGGGGGGTGGGGGGTGGGAGGCCGGGAGGGGGCCGGGACGCCGGGCTCCGGGGCGGGGGCGGGGGGCGCGGGCATCGGCGACCCCGGTGGCGGCGGCGGCGGCCGGGGCAAGCCGCGGGGCCGGTCATGCGGCTGCGGGGCCCGCGGCCCGGAGCGTGCGCCCAGCCCTGAGCGAGGTGAGCGCGAGGGGAGGGTCCTGGAAGGAGTGGGGGCTCCTCTTGAGGTGGCTGGGAGCTGGGGGCTGGGGCTAAAAGGGGTCTGAGTGGCCCCGGGGTGTGGGATTCTGGCGGTCAGGACGCCCGAGTTCGGGAGGCATTGGGGGGGGGGTGAGGGGACATTGGGCCTAAGGAATCCGGGAGGACGGGGTCCTAGAGTCCTGGAGTGGGGCTCCAAGACTCCTCATGTCCGAGTCTTAGGGATCGTGGGCCTTGAGGAGGGTGCCGGCCAGGTCCTTGAGGGAGGCGGTCCTGGAGAAAGTGGGGAGGGCCCGGGCCCGGTGAGAGCAGGACATGTCTGAGAAGGGGTCCCCAGAAACGGGGAATACGTTCCTGAAGAGATTAGAGGGAGACGGAGTTTGGACTTGGGGCTTGGAGAATGGGACTCCTGGGATCCGAATCTCTGAATCTAGGAGAGATTGCATTAGATAAAGAAGGGTAAGAAGGTGGCTCCAGGCCTAGGGGAGGGTCCCAAAGGAGGAAGGGCTGGAGGAGAATGAGGCGATCTGGGCGGGCCATTTGGAGTGAGACGGAATCCGAGCGAAGAAGGAGGGGGTTTCAAAGGGGAAGTAGAAAGGTGTCAAGGGGCAAGGTCCCAGCTGGGAGTCCAAGGAGCCCGGAGGGGGGGGGCGGGGGCGGCGGGTACGGGGGGAGCTGAGGTCAGCTACTTGGGACTAGGCAATCGGGGTGACTGGGTTTTCGATGCTTGTTTCTGAGCTGAGCGGGCTGGAACAGGAGGCAGCTGACGGTCAAGCCTTGGGACGGGGGATGGGAGGAAAAGCCGGTCAGAGCTCGGCCAGACTCGGATCCCTGACTCCTCCAGGAGGCTGGGGGGTGGGGCCTGGTGGGATGGGGGCTCTGGATGCCGAGGTGTGGGGGAGGGGCGGGGGTGATGAAAGTTGTCTGACGCCAAGATCTTTGCTGGCATGGGGCAGAGTTTCAAGGCTCTGAGAATTACAATTAGCCAGGTGTCAAGTCTTGGCTGCATTGTTGGGGAGTGTTTTGGGGTCTTAACCTTCATAGTTAGAAAAGATGATGGGGATCACTGGTATTCAGGGATGGTCTTTGTCTGAGATAGGATGAGATAGAATGGGGATGACAAGTTGAGTCCTGCAAATTGGAATTGTGCAGTTTGGGGAAAAGTTGTGGGGGGGGGGCGGTCAGCGTGGTAGATAAGAGATTAGGAGCTCCCGGGTTAGAATCTCTAGATATTTGACTGGAATTCGCAAGGCCATAGCTATGAACTGGGGATCTCCTGTTTTGAGGGCCTGGTGTCAGAGGGGTCAGAGTTCCAGGCTAGATGTTGAAAAGAGTTTTGTAATTGGGAGTCCTAGCATGTAAATTGGAGTCCAAAATCTCTGATAGGGAATTTGGGGGATCTTGTGATGGCCAAGGGGATGAGGAGGATGAAGATCCTGGGCTTCCTGATTTGGGATTTTAGGGTTCAGAGCCCTGATCCCTAGTTTCAAGGATGGCCTAGGGTACTCTGGTTAGAGTGCTGAGTTGCAGGGGAAGGGGAACCCAGATCATGGTTTTGACTTTCTGGAATCTCTAGCCAAAATCCAGGCTCCAGGTCTCAGGGTCCCAGTGTCCTGGGATCCAGGACAGTCCCAGCATCCTAAGTTCAGAGCCCTACCTGGATCTGGGATGGGGGGAATTCAGGTTCTGAAACCTGAGATCTGAGTCATGAGCCACGATCTCAGACTGAGGTACCAAATTAAAGTCAAGGCACAGGATCAAAGTGAGAAGGTCTTGGGTCACAGTCCTGGTGTTAGACTTAACTATTAAAGGTCAAGATGAGAGTCCAAGGGTTTACACCTAGGTTTAGACCTCTGCTCAGGTCTTGGTTAGTAGGTCCTTGGTTAGTAGGACCCTTAGGGTTCTGGTTAGTAACCTACTTGGGGGATTTCTGGTAGTTATTTAACAGAGTCCAAAAGAAAGGGGCCAGGATGCCAGGAGGCAGCATTGGGGAAATCTGCGTGGTTCCAGTATTGAAATGCTTGATTGGTGTAATAGTTTTTGAGCCCAGGCTCAAGGTTAAGGATCCTGGGGAGGTCTGGTGTCTAGGGTTAAGGTCTCTGTCAGGGTGCAAGGTGAGGGTTGGAGGGACTACTTCTGGCATTGAGAATATGGAAACTGAGTTCCTATTCATAGTTATGAAGTTTGGGACCCAGGTCCAGCACATGGTTGGAGCTAAGGTTCAGTCTGTGGGTCTGGGCTGCAGGTTAGGGTTGGAAGGCTGATCCTGGGGTCTGGGATCCGGTGTGGTGTCTCTCATCAGGACTGAGAGCCAGAAACAAGTGTCAGGTTTGGGAAGACCAGTTCTGGGGTTGAGGGTCAACAGTTGATGTCACTGGTTCAAATCCAGAAATACGGTCATGGGTTAGGGCACGGAGGTCAGCTTGAGAAGTTTTAGTTTATGAAATGGTGTCTCTGGCTTGGGGTCGGTGTCCCAGGTGGCTGCATGGAGTTGGGGACTGTAGTTAGTCCCAGCAGGACTCTCCAAGGCCGCAGCTTCTTCTCGCGTCTCAGGCCCCGCAGGGCGCCCCCCGCCGCTGAGGATGAGTCACTGCAGCAGCCGCGCCCTGACCCTGCTGAGCAGCGTGTTTGGTGCGTGTGGCCTGCTGCTCGTGGGCATCGCGGTCAGCACTGATTACTGGCTGTACATGGAGGAGGGAACGGTGCTGCCGCAGAACCAGACCACGGAGGTCAAGATGGCGCTGCATGCCGGCCTCTGGCGAGTCTGTTTCTTCGCAGGTACAGACCCTACCTGTCCTCCATTCAACTGTCCTTGCCTTGCCTGGGACCCGAGGGTCCTTATCACACTTCCATCCCTCGGGTCTAGATATCCAGAAACTGACCCTGTTTACTCTCCTGGGGAGGCAAATTTCTACCCGGAGACCCGATTTCTAGCCCTTTATTTCCTGGATCTAAGAGCCCCCATGCCAAGCCCCTAATCCCTGGAGAGTCCCCACTTAGAAGCAAGAGTCTAGCATCAGAGCTTGTCCCCTGCATAGTTCCAGTGTCGAATGGGCAGAATAAAGAATTCATGCCCTCCAGCGACCACAGAGACCCTCCTCCTTGGAACCCCCCTCCCGCCAATCCTCTTTAGGGATTCAGAAGTTCTGGCCCACAGCCCCTCCTCATTGGGACCCGGAGTTCCAGTCCTGTCCTCCATCCATGGGTCTCCAGAAAAGCTCAGAAAAGGAGCTCCCAGACCTTCTGTGACCCGCCCCGCCTTCCCCCACAAGAAGAGTATAGACAGTAATCCCTGGATCAAGCCTCATATACCTGGGGTCTCCCCACGGTGCCACCTGCCCCTCATCTAGCTGTGCTTTCAATTCTTACCCCCAGGCCGGGAGAAGGGTCGCTGTGTGGCCTCGGAGTATTTCCTTGAACCGGAGATCAACTTGGTGACGGAAAACACGGAGAATATTCTGAGTGAGGGGAAGCAGGGGGCCTCGACAAAGGGGGGAGTCCTGGGAGAAAGGGCAGCACCAGGAAAGGGTTGGGGTGGCGGGGAGGAAGTGCAGTGGTTGGATGAGGAGGAGGAGCCAGGTTGAAGGAGCAGGGCCTGGGCAGTGGGTGGAGTCCACAGGAAGGGGGCGGTGTCAATTTAAAGGGTGTGGCCTGGGTGAAAGGGTCAGCAATGAAGTATCCGGAAGGGGAGGAGCCACATTAAGGGGCGGGGCCATGCAAGAGGCGTGGCCAGGGGAATGGGGAGGTGTCACCTTTCGAGGCCCCCCTCACCCCTTGTCTCTCCCTTTACCCTTCCTTCAGAGACGGTGCGCACGGCCACCCCATTTCCCATGGTCAGTCTCTTCCTAGTGTTCACGGCCTTCGTCATCAGTAACATTGGCCACATCCGCCCGCAGAGGACCATTCTGGCCTTCGTTTCTGGCATCTTCTTCATCTTATCCGGTGAGCTCAAGGAAAGGACTTAGGGCCTGGGACTGTTTTCGGTTCTGGGAACCTGTGGTCCCTCCTCCACTAAGAAAACCACTTCTTTGCTGTGTGACCCTGGAGGGTTTGCCCAACCTCTCTGAGCGCCACTTGTCTTCTCTGTTAAATGGAGATAGCAGTACCCGTCTCACAGCTTGCTGGGGGGACCCCATTCTAACTAATATTTATTAGGTGCTTATTAGGCTCCGTTCTGATACCACAGCCCTGTGAGACAAATTCTCTTACAGTCCCATTGTGCGGATGTACAAACAGATGGTGGCTCAGGGCCACGGGACCTTGGAGACACAGAGCTGGGCCCACACACTTGCCATTCACCCCTCCTGATATTTTAGCAGTTAACATACATAAAAGCTCTTTATTTTCTGTGCGACATTTTATTTGAAAAATTTTCAAACAGAAAAGTGGAAAGCATTTTGGAGTGGGCTCCCATGAACCCACCACTCAGAGTCAACCGTTACCCTATGACTAGACTGGCTGTGTCTGTCCATCTGTCCGTCTTCTAGCCCACCTTATTATTACCTCTTTATGCGGTTCAGTGTGAGTTGTGTCCATATGCTTCATCCTGAATATGTCACCTTGCATGTCATTAGCTACTTTTCAGTCTTTGTCTTTTCTTTTATCTTTTGAGAGACAAGGCTCTTGTGCCTGAGCGATCTCACACCCTTCCCGTAACATCTCTGCTGCCGAGTTATTATTAGAACTCACTTGATTAAACGGGGGCACCGAGGCCCACAGTTGTGCAGGGAGTTGCCCAAGACACCAGCCTGAGCTGGAGGGGCGGGGGGGGGGGAGTAGGTGGGGGGAACCGAGTGTCCTGAGCTCCCGAGCAGAGTTCTTTCTCAGGCATCACCCACCTCCAGTGTCAGCACTATCTGGTCCAATTCGGTCCCTCTCAGCTCAGGTCAGGCCAGGTCAGCCCAGGCCTAACACATTTAACTCATCCATCCAGTCCATTCTGACTCCGTTCAAATTAATTCAACATCATTTCATCAACTCCGGTCATGTCCTTTTCATCCAGTTGATATTTTATGAACAAACCCCGCTTCCAGCTGGCTTCCATACTGTCCCTTGGGGCCTACACCCAGGTCCCTCTCTAGAATTGGCAAAGGGTTGAACGTCCCTGCTCCTCAGCCAGCTAAACCTCCCCTGTGCCTCCAGCCTACCCTGACGAGACCTTTTCCAGAGAAACGAGGGTGCAACCTCCCAGTAAACTTGAATCATGGCGTGTGGAGCTAAAATAAGACACGTACGATATCACCATCCCAGAGCGTCGAGCAGAAAAGTCTCATCATTTTTCATACCGAAAAATAGTGGCCTAGAGAGAGAGAAAGTGGGACAAGGGTAGGAAGCAGGGAGACTTTAATTCAATCCACCCAAAACACTAGAGGGAAGATCCCATTGTTTGCTGTTCACAGAAGGGGCAGCATAGCTTCGTGGAGGAGGGGCGGTTGGTCCAGAGGGTGTTTACGTCCCCAAACCCAGACTCACGCTCTTGTGATCCTCCAGGCTCTGATGTCCCAGGGCCACACTGAGGATCAGTGGTGCTGTCAGGACTGGATGTCAGGCTTCTGATGTAACAGTAGAGAAATTTAGGGGGATTGAACCCTACTTCTGGAAGCCCTTCTTCGAGTTCATGTCATAGACTATGGCCTGTGCATCCCACTTCAAGGAGTCTGTCATGTGCTTTCATGGTTCCGAGGTATAGTGACTGATGGTTCATGCTACTGCGAACCTAGAAAGACCTGGGTGCGAATTCTTCCCCTTAACTGCATGGGCTCTCCATGGTCCCAAAACCCTATTTTTCTAAGGCCGGATTGTTTCTATTCAGCCTAGCATGTAGATGATTCTTGCCTACTGTGCAGTCCTGAGAAGAGGTGGGGTGAGAAAGGAGAGGGAGTGGAAGTTGAATTACAGAGAAAGGAGAGGGGAAAGGAGCCTTCATTGATGGAGTTGTCTAGAGGACAAACCCTGGTCTAGGGCTGGCAAACCTGTGTAGGGCCGAAGAGTAAGTGTTTCAGGCTTTGTGAACTGTAGGATTATAACTCGAAATGAAGCAGAGGTGCAGCAATGGGTGTGGCTGTGTCCCAGTGACCCTGCCTATGGGCCCTGGAGTTTGAATTCCATGTAATTTTCATGACCATGAAATGTTCTTCTTCTTTTTTTTTCCTTTTTTTTTTTATTCATTTATTTGACAGAGAGAGATCACAAGTAGGCTGAGAGGCAGGTAGAGAGAAAAAGGCAGAAGCAGGCTCCCCACTGAGCAGAGAGCCCGATGCAGGGCTCGATCCCAGGACCTGGGGATCATGACCTGAGCCGAAGGCAGAAGCTTTAACCCACTGAGCCATCCAGGTGCCCCTGAAATGTTCTTCTTCCTTTGTTTTGTCCTCCACCCCAACCCCCTGCACCTTTTACAGATGTAAAAACCATGCTTAGTTCGAAAACCGTGCAAAAACATGTGCCGGGATATGTGGTCGTTTGCTAACCCCTGGTCTCCTCACAGATGTGAAGGGCTGACCCCGTGCTCAGTAAAAACATACATTTGTTTATTCATAGTTATAGTGACAGCAGCAACCAAAATAATACACACTTGGTTGAGTGCCATGGTTGGGGGAAGCTCTAAGTGCTTTACGTGAGGTCTTTGTCTTTATTTCATAAGGCAGATGTCATTGTTGTCATTCTCCAGGTGAGGAAGCAGAAGCACCCAGAGGTTAAGTTGCTCCATGGTGGAAGCAGGATTCCCACCCAGGCCTTCCCTGTGGCACTATGCTGCCCCACCACAATTAACATCATCAAAATATGGGGAGCCTGATTGGCTCAATCAGTAGAGCAAGCTACTCTTGATCTCAGGGTCATGAGTTCGACCCTGACAGTTTAGAGATTGCTTAAAAAATAGGGTAGTAAATAAGAAATAAAAAATTTTAAAATATCATAAGAATGGGGGGGCACCTGGATGGCTCAGTCTTTTGAGCATCCAACTCTTGATCTCTGCTCAGGTCTTGATCTCCTGTCATGAGTTCCAGCCCTGCATTGGGCTCCATGCTGGGTATGGGGCCTACTTTAAAAAAATCATAAAAAGGAAGGGGATTTTTTTATATTTTCAGGATTTTATTTATTTGGGAGATTGAGAGAGAGAGCGAGAGCATGAGAGGGAGAAGGGTCAGAGGGAGAAGCAGACTTCCTGCTGAGCCGGGAGCCTCATGTGGGAACTCGATCCTGGGACTTCAGGATCATGACCTGAGCTGAAGGCAGTCCCTTAACCAACTGAGCCCCCAGGCACCCAAAAAATGAAGGAGATTTAAATGGAAAGGGAAGTATGACAGTAACTGCATCTTAGATCTGGGAACAGAATAATCTAGTCTAATCAGTTCATGTTCCCAAGACTTGGAGAGAGAGACAGGAGTTGCCTAAGGGCTGGTAAATAGTGGCATTGGCATTCAGTTCTGAAGAAAGGGGTGGGAGGGTTGGGGCAGAGGAGGAACAGGGTCTCACCTGGGATTTAAGCATCTTCAGGGATGGACGAGCAGGAAAGAGATGGGGAATGGGCAAACCAAGGAGGAAGCTTAATGCAGTGGTGTGGGTATGAGTAGCTGGGGCTGGGGCTGGAAAGATAAAAGCAAGTGGATGGCTTTGACAGAGAAGGATATTGACAGAAGAATCAATGGAACCAGATGACTGGCTGGATATGGTTGGCAAGAGAAGCAGGGAGGAGGCTGGAATGACATTGACTTTCTTTTTCCAGGTCAGAAGAAGCAGGTTTCCCATGCAAATCCTGTCCTAACCTCTGGCCCTCAACACGTCCTTTGCATGTGCACTTTCATTTGCTCCTCAAGCATTTACACAGACATCCTACATTGTGTGGCTCTGCACTGAGCACTGACTATGTGGCTGAATCCTAGGTGAATGCTCAATCCAGTCAATGACAGAACAGCCCCAGCCACCTGTCCATCAAAACTACACACCTGCTTCAATCCCACTGCACGTGTGCAAACTCTCCATGCTAGCTTACAAGGTTTTCTAGGATTTAGGTAATGCTCAGATCTCTGACCTCATTTCCTAACCCACTAACACTCTCTCCATTGCTTACAACTTCAGCCACACTGGCCTCCTTCTATTCCTTGAAAACGCTCATCTCAGCCCCACATGAAGACTTTACACTCATTAGCCCTCCATGCCTGGAAGTCTCTTCCTCCTGATACTCAAAGGGCTCAAACTTTCTCTCTTCAGGGTTTCTTTCTGTGACCACAGTATGTAATGTTGCCTTGTCCACGTTATACCATCAGTTTGCATGCTTTGTATTTTATTCATAGTTATTGTCATGTTACACGTTTTCCGTCTCCTGCTAGAATGTAAACTCTGACAAATATGGAACTTTACAAGCATGCTCTTATTTGTGTCTGCAGAGCCTAGATGAATTGGTGGTACAAAGTACACATTGAAGTATTTGTATAAGAGAGGAGTGATAAGGACAACTTAGAGCATTCTGGAAAAGGGGAGGATGCATTCACTTGGCACAGTCGGGTGGTGGAGAGGGGGGAATGACTTAGGAGGGCTTCCAAGAGGAGGTGACGTCTGAGTAGATGAAGCTGAAAGGGTGAGGGAGAATTTTTCAAGTGAGGAAAGAATAGTGTCTTGTATGGAGGTGGAAGTTCCAGCATCTGTTAATGCCCCAGAAAGTATGGAACACAGGTAGATGCATGTGCAGCTCTCCATGGTGCTGAAATCCTATTGTTCTAAGGCTGGGCTGTTTCTATTCAGCCTGGAATGTAGGTGATTCTTGCCTACTGTGCAATTCTGAAACAGAGGTGGGGTGAGGGGGAAGAGGGAGTAGGAGTTGGATTACAGAGAAAGGAAGGGAGAAAGGAGGGAGAAAAAGAGGAAAAGAGTAAAAGGGGGAAAGAAGATTATTTTTGGAGAACCAGAGCTACTATAAAATGTCCAAGAAAAAGAAAGAATGGCAAGAATAACTTACCTTTTGTGATTGTTTTCATGTGATTTTCAATTACTAAAAATAAAAGCAAAAGCAACAAAGAACAGCAAACGTTCTTTCTCTTTGGAAATATTTGTTTCCTTATCAACTCTTGTCCCTGATTCACCTGGCAGAGACTGTTACTTAGAACTACAATGTGAAATATGGAGTTTAAGGTGTGTGTTTGGGTGGTTAGCAGGAATCAGATCAAAGAGTTTAGAATGTCAGGCGGAAGAATGAAAAACCTCCTCTGGTCAGTAAGGAGCCAAGGAAGAATTTTTTTTTCTTTTTTAAGATTTTATTTACTTATTTGACAGAGAGAGCAAGAAGGCATAAGCAGGGGCAGTGGGAGAGGAAGAGGGAGAAGCAGTCTTCTCACTGAGCAGGGAGCCTGAAGTGGGGCTGGATTCCAGGATCCTGGGATCATAACCTAAGCCAAAGGGAGACGCTTAACTGACTGAGTCTGCCCGCCACCCCCACCCTGCCCCAAGGAAGAATTTTGATAAGAGAAGGATTGAGTTTGTTTGGGTTTTAGAAAGAACCAGGATCTAAAGCAGGGGGATAAGGATTTAGGGGTAATGGTAAAAGCATATAAAGTAAGTTTTAACTGCTTGAGAAAACTTATGGTTGCAAGAAGAGTGTTGATTTATGAGATGGAGGAAGTAAAATGGACTTGACGTGATGACTGAACATCTTTGCTGGATGAGAGAGAGAGTAAAATCAGGATGACTCCCCTGCATTGGACTAGGGTACCTGAGGGAGTGTGGACTGTGGGATTCCTTCTTTTCTTTAAACCTGCTCATCTTTCTAGACCTATCTCAGATGCTTTTCCATCACATAATACTTTGTGGACCCTCTCTTCTTGAATATCAAAATCATGGAATACTAGAAACTGAAAGTGCTATGGAAGTTCAGAGCAAGGAAAGGTTAATTCTTAGAGAAAATGAAGGAATGGTGGGATTTAGCATGGGTTCAAAAAGGGGAAGCAATTAACTATCTTTTCCAGAAGCCCCAGTTGCTTGATAGGTACACTTATCCATTCAACTGGTGTTTAGTATGTGTTGGATCTTATGCTAGATGGTAGGGGTGCAGGAGGAAATAATAGGCTAGTTCCAAGTATTCTGGTGGAGAGAGTGATGGGGGCATTATTTTATCTCAATCGCTCCAGTGTTTTAATGAAAACTTTGAAATTGATGGAATAGTGCAATGAGCACTAGCCTACCTTCCTCCACCTAAATCCTGCATTTTGCTGATGTTTTTGCCATATTCTCCCTCTTTTCTCTCTCTTTTTAAAAAAATATTTTTTTTATTTATTTGACAGAGAGCAAAAGTAGGCAGAGAGAGAGGAGGAAGCAGGCTCTCTATTGAGCAGAGTGCCCGATGTGGGGCTCGATCCCAGGACCCTGAAATCATGACCTGAGCCAAAGGCAGTGGCTTTAATCCATGGAGCCACCCAGGCACCCCTCCCTCCTTCTCTCTTTCTCTTTCTCTCCACATGTACTTTTTTGGGTCTTTACTATTTCAAAATAAGTCACAGGCATCATGACTGTTAATTTATAAACACTGTAGTATGCATCTCTGAAGAGGAAGGACATTCTTCTCCCACAATGCCATTATCATACCAAGAAATTTTGCCATAGTTCCATAGTATAATTTATCCCATTTTCAGACTGTCCCATTGTTTAAAGAATGCCTTTTATAGCTCCCCCCCCCCACCACCACCACTGAGATTCAGACTTGGTTCACACACGGCATTTAGTTCACGTCTCCTTTACTCTAGACTAGTTCCCCCACTATTTTCTTTTTTACAACACTGACTTCTAAAATGAATTGCATTACAAAAATATAGAAGGAATAGTATAAATAAATGAAATCCCATGTATCCTTCCCTCAGTTTCAGTAGTTATCAACATATGGCGGATCTTTTTTTAGTCATACTGCCGTATCTCCCTTCTGTACTTCAGTACATTATTTTAAGGCAGACTCAACCATTAAATCATTTTATGCACAAATATTCCAGTATATCCCTGAGAAATAAGTACTTTGTTATTTAACATAGCCATCATGCCCAAACAATTAAGAGCAGCTACTTAATATCATTTAATACCTAGTCAATGCTCAACTTGCCCCCCTTGTCTCATAAATAAATGCTTTTTTACAATTAGTTTGTTGCAAATCAGGTTTCAAATTCCACTTGTGCATTTAGCTGATAGATCTCGGAAGCCTCTTTTAATCTATAATAGTCTCTCCCCTATTGGTTCCTTGCCATTTATTTGTTGAAGAAATCTGGTCGTTTGTCTTGTAGAATGCCCACACCCTTGAGTTTTCTCACTGTGCTTTCTCTCTCCTCTGTTGTGGTGCAAGGTACTCAATCAACCCTCTGTTTTCTTATAAAACTGCTGTTGATCCAATCCAGATTTGTGGGTTTTGTTTCTATTTTGGGGTGCTTTTTTGGAGGCCAAAAATACTTCATAGATAGGGGGTGCTGTTTACATCCTACCGCACTGCATGCAGACACATAAGAATGCCTGGTTGGCTCTTCCTGAGATGTTAAGGATGATCACTGGTTCAGGTGTTACCAGCTTGGCCCCCGTCATTGTCCTTTTGAAGACTGGAGGCCAGGGACTCATGTAGAATGCCCCACATCCTAGGTTGGTTTGACTAGGCATCATTTGATTTGCTCCTGTTTCCTTGTGTTTTCTAACCTGCAAGTTCTGTCTAGACTAGAGGCTTTATTAGATTTGGGTTAGACAGGTTTGGCAAGCAAACAGAGGCAGAGCTGGTGCCTGCTCCTTATATCCCAGCCCTTCAGGTGACAAAGACTGTCAGGTAGAAACTTGATCACGTCGGAACCCTTAATAAAAGTGGTGACCATCGGGGCTGTTCATTGATAAGGCACATTTTCCTCTTTCCAGTTAATATGTGGTTTGCCAGGTAATGCTTTGGTACCTTGGGAAGGTAAAACCCTCCCCCATTCTACTGAAATTTGGGGGAAAGATTTTAAACCTACAGAAAAGTTGCAAAAATAAAACAGTGAACTCTCATATACCCTTCATCTGGACCAAATTTTAATATTTTGCCACATTTGCTTTCTCTCTCTCTCTCTCTATATATATATGTATCTGTAAGTATATATATCGTATCTGAGATATTTACAGACATAAGTTTATGAACCACTGGAACATAAATTGCAAACACCTCACTCCTAAATACTTCAGCAAGTATCTCCTAAAAACAAGTGTACTCCCTCTTCTCACCACGGTGTAATAACCAAATTCAGGAAGTTTGATATTTGTCCAATCTTATAGCTAAAGCACAGTCCATACTCAGATTTCACCAATTGTCCCAGTGTTGTCTCTTAGAGTCATTTTCCCCCCATTCAGTATCCGATCTAGGATCATGCTTTGTATATCTTTGTCCTGTCTCTTTTGTGGCCTTTTATCTTTTATGGAGCGCCTGCGCCTTTTTAAAAAAGAAATATCTTTGATGTTGGCTTTTTTTTTGAAGAGAACGGCCAGTCGTCTAGTAGAATGCCCATGGTTTTCTTAGAAATGGATTCGGGTTACACATTTTCAGCAGGAATCCTACGTAAATGGAGTCACAGCAGGCTCGCGTCAGGAGTGAACAGTATCTCTCTACCCCGCTTTTGGTGGCATTAGTTCTAGTCGCTTGCCTGAGATGGGATGTTAGGTTCCTTTATGATAAAGGGGGTCTAAAAGAAAATCTCTTTATAATTAATAGATATTCCAGGGGAAGGTTCTGTCGGGCATACAAACAGATATAACATGATTTAATGCCATTGACGGTGCTGGCTGGGATCCTAAGATTACTTGTAGGGTTGCGAAATGGTGTTTTGTAAATCTGCTGTTCCATCTACATGTATACCACCAAAAAGAAGACTTTTCTCTTTTGTTTTATTATTTATTTTTAAAAAGGATGTCAGTATGGGTTCACATTTTTTAAAAATTCAGCACGTTCTATGCTGTTTCTTTTCTTTTTTTAAGATTTTATTTATTAATTTGCCAGAGAGAGAGAGAGCGCATGCACTCAAGCGGGGGAGCACCAGGCAGAGGGAGAAGAAGGCTCCCTGCTGAGCAGAGAGCCCAATGTGGGGCTTGACCCCAGGACCCTGGGCTCATGACCTGAGCCAGAGGCAGCCACTTAGCCTACTGAGCCACTATTGATTTGTTTTAGAGACAGTGTGGTGCATACGTGAGCATCCACACTGAGTGGGATGGGCAGAGGAAGAGGGAGAAAAGCAGACTCCCCACCGAGCATGGGGCCCATCCCTGGGGCTTAATTCTACAATCCTGATCCTGGGATCATGACCTGAGCCAAAATTGAGTCATGCAGGTACCCCGCTACGGGCCTTACTTCCATTATTCCTTTTGTTCTTCCACTTGTCCCTAGTTGGATCAGGGATCCCCTTTCAAACTAGTCCCTGCATCCTCTTCTGACGTGTCCCTCTCGTTTTTTGAGTTTTTCCTTCCTTTGTGGCCCAAGTACAATTTTACTGCCTCTCCCCAGGCTTCAAATGAGCGATTTCTTCTGGAAGCCCTTGCTTCTTATTTAGTGGGGAATGCTGTTAGAGACCAAAAGCCGGGCGCTAAGTATGCTCATTGCTACTGACACCCGGGGTTTTCTTCATCTTGCGCCATTCTGATCTGTGTCTTCCCTTTTTTAGCACCAGAATCCAGCTCCCTAAATATCAGTATATTTGCAAATGTGCTCAGCCCTACAACTGCTTAAGGGCTGCTGCCTCTAAGCTGCTCTCCCAGAAAGAAGTAAGGTTCAAGGTTTCTTTGCGGATCTTTTGTCTTTAGAGTGAAATGTAATCAAAGTACTGTATCCAAGAGTTACTAGAATACTTTTACCCCTTCCTGGGGTGGTATCATCATTTGATGGAAAATTAGCTATGTTTATTTTTGTTTGTATCCAACTTTAGACTTTCTGTCCCCATCCTTGTTGATCTTAGCTTCTAAATGTATAAACGATGAGCATTCTTCCAAGGGTCCAAATCATGCAAAAATATGTACTCAGAAGAGCACCGCTCCCTTCCTAGGAGTGTCCCTCCCTCCCTTCCCTTCCAGCTCCTGTAGGTGACCAGCCTCATTTGTTTGCTTTCCTTACTGTGTCTCTTTCTGCAAAAATAAGCAGATGCCCATTTGTATTTTATTTTACTTATTTATTTGCTTAAGAGCTAGCATCCTGTATACTCTTTTGAGTGTTACTTTTTCTTTTAAACCGAGTGACAGAGTCTGGGACTATCATTGAGCTCCACTCCAGTTCCCAGGAACCTTGCTCATTCTCATTTCACAGTGACACGGTCCTCTGCTCCGTGATGTTTCCCAGTCTGTCCCACTAATCCTCTGTGTAAGTTCTTGTAGGTCATTCCAAGGGTTTTGTAGTTCCGGGTAATGACATGGATTAGCATGCATCTGTGTCCTTTTGCATGGATGGACAGAGAGCTCCAGGGTCATTACTATAGGTTAGATGGCGGAGTTGAAGGGCCGACCCCTGCACGGTTTTGACAGGCATGGCCAGATGCCCTCTCACTGGGGCTGGGCCATTTTGCATTTCCACCAGCAACGCATAACAGGTCATTTCCTCATTACCCCAGCCTCATCAAAAGAATATGCTGTGAAACTTATTTTTTTTTTAAAGATTTTACTTATTTATTTGTCAGAGAGAGGGAGAGCGAGTACAAGCAGGAGGAATGGCAGGCAGAGAGGGAGAAGCAGGCTCCCTCCCAGGACCCTGAGATCATGACCTGAGCCGAAGGCAGGAAGAGAGACGCCTAATGACTGAGCCCCCCAGAGGCCCCCAGTAACATTTTATTTACACACCCTGACATGAGGAATCCATATACTTTGCAAGCCGAGATACTACCATGGTCAAAACATTAAGTTCACAGAATTCGGTGGTTGTGGTATATTTGCCAGGTTGTGGGACCACCCCTGGGGCCTGACTTCACAACATTTTCATCACCCCAGCAAGAAACCTCATACCCTTTAGCGACAGCTAGTGGGAATCTCCCCTCCACCCCGCTCCTTGGCAACCACTATTCCACTTTCTCTCTCTATGGATTCGCCTATTTTCGACATGGCATATAAATGGAATCATACACTATGTATCTGCCTTCTTTCTTTGAGCTTATTTTCTGAGTTCATCCATGTGGCAGTATAAATCAGTATTGCATTCCTTTTTTTGGCTGAATAATATTCCTTTATACGGCTATCCCACATTTTGTTTATCCATTTAGTTGATAGACACTTGGGTTGTTTCCACTTTCCGGCTATTATGAAGAATGCTGCTACAAACATTCATGCAAAGTTTTTGTGTGAACATATGTTTCCTATTCTCTCGGGTGGAGATACCTAGCAGGGGAATCGCTGGGTCATGTGGTAATTCTATCTTTAACACTCGGAGGAACTGCCAAATGAAACTCATATACTTTTTACATGCCACAAAATACCACTCTTCTTTTGATTTTTTTCCGACAGTTTAATCACAGAAAAGCCATTCTTAGCTCGCAGGCCATACAAAGGCAGGGGGTGGCCTGGATGGAGCCCATGGGCCGTCGTTGGCCGACCCCTGTTGCAGGCAGTGGAAGGAATACAGATTGCAAGGGGCACACAAGTGTTTATTTGTCGGATTCTGGGGGATGATGCCGATGGGGATGACTTGGATTGATTTAGGGTAGGACACCTGATCACCTTCTTAAGCCACACTTGGTATGGCTGCTGCTTAAAAGAGGTTCAGCTTGAAGAAGTGGTAGTTGCCTCTTAACAATTTCTCAATGCAGACATCTCCTCTGCACCTTCTTCGTGTGCCTCTGTTCCCTCAGCTGTCAGTGTTGATAAAAATGATACCCACTGGAGGGGCGGCTGGGAGGTTTGAAGAAGCTGATACATACACAGCACTGAGAACAGTGCCTGGTACAGGGCAAGACCTATATGAGCAGTTGCTATTGTTTTATTAATATTATTACTGACGTTGTGGCTATTATCCACAGTTTCAACTTGGGCCTCATCCTCGTCCCCCTGGCATGTCACAACTCGTCTCTCTCTTCATTCTCTTCCCAGAACCAACCATCCTGCAAGGGTTCTTCTAACACTCTGAACTGAACCTGCCCTTCCTCTGCTCCAGACCTTCCATGGCTCCCTAGTGCCCTTGGCATTTGAGGCCCATTATGGCCGTGTCTCTGCCCCTTTCTCTGGCCTCATATTTTGTGGCTGGGGCCGGTGTTCTGGCTATATGGATGGATCAGTTCGGTGCTCCCTCTCCAACCCTTTGGCCATGCTGTTCCCTCTGGCTAGAGTGGTATAACTGTGTACTCTTCTCCCCAGGCCTCATCCTTTAGGACTTGGACAAAGGCCCTTCTTCCAGGAAGCTTTCCTGGACTTCCCCTGCACCACCCCCACCATCCCTGCCCGTCCCCTAGGTGGGTTGGTGTCTCTCCTGGACCCGCAGGATTCTGTGCTGCTACTTCCCTGACTGCGCATATCACCATTTATGTGACTACCCACCAGTGTCCCTAGTTGCCTTCCCCAATTGCCTGTGAACTCCTGGACTGTAGATTAGGGGAGGCGGGAAGAGAAAGTTCATTGTCTCCAGAATCCCTGCAGATGGCCAAGGCCCAGCACACAAAAAGGTTTCAAAAAATGGATTTAGTTCAGGACTGAGCAGGGAGGAAAGGGGAGGGGATGGTGGTGAGATGGGGGAGGGGCTGGGGCTGGAGAGAGGGACCCTCTGCTAAGATACCAAGGGCACTCTCTGCTCCCCAGGCCTCTCCTTGGTGGTGGGCTTGGTTCTCTACATTTCCAGCATCAACGACGAGGTCATGAACAGGCCCAGCAGCTCTGAGCAGTATTTCCACTATCGCTATGGGTGGTCTTTTGCCTTCGCTGCTTCCTCCTTCCTCCTCAAAGAGGTGATGTCTGTGGGGCCCAGACAGGAATGGAGACTGGTCTGGAGGAGGGAGGCTCATTCCTGGGCTCAGGAGAAAGAGGAAACTGGGGGCATAGATGATGGATTTAAAAGGGAGGTGGTGACTGAGGACGTAACCCCTGGTCCTGGAGGAGGGTCTGGCAGCTCCCAACTTCTGGGGTCCTGGTGTGGGGGAGGGGCTGGGGCCTGGACTCACTCCTGGGTCTGAGGGAGGAGGGGGCTGGGGGTTTGGACTCCAGGGAATGAGGGAGGAGGGGGTTGGGAGTCCGGACTCTTGTGTCTGAGAGAGGAGGGCCTGGGGGGTGGGTCTGAAGTCTTGGGGTCCTTGGGAGCTCGGGGCCAGCCTCTGGGACCCTGACCCCGCATTGCCACAGGGGGCCGGCGTGATGTCCGTGTACTTGTTCACCAAGCGCTACGCGGAGGAGGAGATGTACCGCCCGCATCCGGCCTTCTACCGCCCGCGCCTCAGCGACTGCTCCGACTACTCGGGCCAGTTTCTGCAGCCCGAGGCGTGGCGCCGCGGCCGCAGCCCCTCCGACATCTCCAGCGACGTCTCCATCCAGATGACGCAGAACTACCCTCCCGCCATCAAGTACCCGGACCACCTGCACATCTCCACCTCGCCCTGCTGAGGCCCGCCCCTCGGCTCTCCCTTCTCCTTCCCCTCCTCCTCCTCCTCCATCTCTCCCCTTGGGGGTCTCTAGGCCCCAGGGCTCAGCTCCCTCCCTCGGAACTTCACTACCCCGCTCCCCCCCCCCCATGCTACGCACGCTTTAGCCCCGCCCTCTTCTCGGTGGCCCCGCGCCTCCGTGCTGGTCCCTATACTTTCCAAGGGCTCCTTCCCCCTTCGGGGTCTCTCGACCTCCTCCGTCCCAGCCACTCGCAGAGGGCCCCCAGTTTCTCCCTGGTTCCGCCCCCTCCCTCTGGCCCTCCCCTCCCCTCCAGTGCCCGGCGGCGGGTTTCCCTGCCCCGCGCGCACTGCACGCTGGGGGCCAGCGGTGCAGGCGCCCACCCACCCTGAGCCCCGCAGCCTGCGGCCTCGCCTCAGGGGCGCTGGGCTGGAGAGTAGGTTGGGCAGCCGCCTGGAATGCCAACTACCCTCTTCTCGCCTCGGCCCCGACTTCTCTATTTCCCCGCCCAATCTCATCTCCGGATCTTCTGGGCCGGCGGGTGCAGCGGGCAGTCTTTTTGCTGCGCCCGCAGCTGAGGGTGGGGTGGGAGGCTGGAGGCCCGGGCGTGCTCAACCCGGTGTCTCCCCTCCCCCAACTCAGTTCTCTACTCCCCTGGGAGGTTCCATTCTTCCTCACCGGCTGGGCTCTTCTCGGCCTCCTGAAGGTCACCTGCCTTTCAGGGGGCGCCATCGGAAGGATCTCCTTGCTTTCTCAGCTGCCCTTGGCTTCTTTTTCTTTCTCTTCTTCTTCTTCGAGCTCGTTCTCCCTTCCTCCTTCCTTCCGCTCACCTTCCGCTCTAGGTGCATCTAGCCCCGCACGCCACACAATAGGGCTGGAGACCCTAGGGTGGAGGGAATTCCTCCGTGCCATTTCCACACCTGTGCCGGCCTCTTCCCCCTCGAGGCCCCGTCGGGGGAGGGAGAGGCAGTAGCGGGGGTCCAAACCCCCCAAACCTCGAAGTCTTCCATTTTCTGGCACTCCCCCTCATTGAAGTCCCCCTTTCCCATCTTAGACCCCCAACTCTGGCCTCTTTCAAGGGTCCGTCCGCCCCCTTGGACAGATTTGGGGGGAAGGTCACCAGAAACTCGCCCTTCCCCCCATTGGGGGGCGGGGGCGAGGTAGCACAGTGTTGTACACGGAACCAGAAAAGCCCCCGGGGTGGGGGGAGGGGGCAGGGGAGGGACGGGGGCTTTTAGTTTGCATCTTAGGTGGGAGGGGGGAGGGGGGACCGCAGCAGTTAACCTGTCTTTACGCAGCGATTTTTAACGAGGCTGGGGGGAGGGGGACTCGGGGTGGGGAAGGGGTGGGGTGGGGGGGCCTGGCTCTGTTATTTGCCGTGTATCATATGTAAATACCGACAGAAACTTCAATAAACTTTATTTCAAACACGTCTCCGCCTGCCGAGGGGGAGGGGATCGGATACAGAGTCTGGGTCCTGGTCTCTGCCCCCAGGGTGGGGGCCTCTGAGTCCCGCAGAACAAGGTTAGGTTGGTCTTTGTTAAGTTGCTTAATCATCCTCATTATTAACAGCAGCACTTTATAATTCGCTTCGTGTAAAGCGTGTAGGACAGCAGACGACACCCATCAGGATCAATAAAAATTAACTCTTGGTGTCACCATGACCACTTAGAGTACTGTAACTCTCGCTGGCCTGCCTTCTACATTTATTGCTTCATCGGGTTTTCTCCCCAAGCCCACGTGTTGAATTTCCTGAAGTCATTTTGCAGATAGGGCCCTGGAGGGGAGATGACCCACCCGGGGTCGCATAGCTTCAAAGTGGCGGAGGTAGAGCTGAAAGCAGATTCATCTGGTGCCCAAGCCTCAGCTTCCCTGCGCTCCCACAGAGAGCAGCGGGCTCTCCCAATGCTCTGTTGGGAAACCATGGCTGCATTTGTTGCGCCCCTACTGTGGGATGCACGCGTTCCTCCCCAACGTGATCTCACGAGACGTTGCCCACAGCCCCTGTCTGAGGCTTCCAAGCGGGCCCGGAGATCTGTGATCTCACCTACTCCACGGAGGGGCTGAAAACAGCCTGGATGTTTACCAAGCTTCTCCTTGAAGTGTATTGGAAAGGAAAGAGCGCTAGCCCTTCGGCTCTTTGCCTTGTTGGGACTTGGGCTCTTGGGGGCGAACTGGACAGCTCCCACAATCAAGACCATGCTGGTTGGATTCTCCCAAACCTCTTGGAACTAGGCATTGCAAACAGCCCCATTTTGTAGAGGAAGAAACCAGCACACCGGAGATAAGATCACCCAGCTGGTAAGATGCCAGGGAGAAATTTCTCCCAGGCCTATCCGATCCCAGAACCGCCTCTCTCAAGCCACTCTATTTCACTACCATGACTTCGACGCAAATTCATCCTGTGACCTTGAGAAGTCTTTTAATCTCTGGGGCTTCAGTTTCTTTTTCTGTAAAAAGGAGGGGGATGGGCAGAAGGACTCCAAATCCCTCTGGAATAGCGAGAGTGGTGGGGGCAGGTTAGCAGGGAAGAAGACGATTCAGCAGGATCAGATTCCCTGAGGGAAATATTCTGAGTCATTTCCAATGGTTTCAGGAATTTCTGGAGGTCATGTTTGAGATCTGGGTTGGCAAAGAGGTTTCAGCTCCTTTGTCAAGAGGAATCAATTCCTACTGGCTGCCTGGAACATGGTGTGGAGAGGGATTTTTAATATCTGTCTGCTCATTGGGAAGGGATGTCCCCACTGGTTGGGTTGATTGGTGCTGTCTGCCATCCCTGTCGATTGGTGCTGTCTGTCTTGCCTGCAGAAAGGACAGTTTTGGAGTAAGTGCTGGATGTTTGCTGGATATTTGCTCATTTTGTCCAAAACTTAACAAACCTAATGTCCTAAAGTTTAAGTTCTTTTTTAAAAAAAGAACTAACCAAGATTTTTTGTTTGGTTTGGTTTGGTTGTTTTGTTTTTTACATTTTTGAAAATGGAATGGGATCTTAAAGATTAAAGATTTCTTTATCTTTATTTATTTGTAAATTAATTTATTTATTTGAGAGAGAGACAGAGAATGAGAAGGAACAAGTGAGGGGAGGAGCAGAGGGACAAGCAGACTCCCTGCTGAGCAGAGCTGGATGAGGGGCTCAATCCTAGGACGCTGGGATCATGACCTGAGCTGAAGACAGAGGCTTAACCCACTGAACCACCCAGGAGCCCCCAGGCACGCGTTTTTAAATCCACATACAACTGAATACATAGTGCATACAGGTAGTTTTGACATGGCTTTTATCGTTGTGTACACAGAGTTCTGCCCCTCCCAGTTTCACAGGGCCATGTATTACGAAGAGTATTCAGTATCAGTTATATAATGCTACCTTATTGTTTTTCAAGGACACTTAATAACAACAGTTTGCATAAATTAATTGCATAATTTATTGACTGCTTTCTATGTGCCAGCCACTTTGTATCCAATAGCCCAGGGAAACTGGTGCTTTTCTTTTCATACCATTTTTATAAAATGAGATCCTGGAGATGCAGAGAGGTAAAGTAACCTTTTCCTGGTCTCACAGCTTATAGGCGGTCAGGTCAAACTAAGATTTGAAACGTGGGGGTTTCCTGAACTGATCACACTTAACCACTGAGCTGTATACTCTGAGTATGTTGAGCCACAATGTTCCATCTCTTTACCTATCATAGTTTTATTTATTTATTTTTTTTAAAAGATTTTATTTATTTTATTTGACAGAGAGAGAGATCACAAGTAGGCAGAGAGGCAGGCAGAGACAGAGGGGGAAGCAGTCTCCCTGCTGAGGAGAGAGCCTGATGCGGGGCTCGAGATCATGACCCGAGCTGAAGGCAGTGGCTTAATCCACTGAGCCACCCAGGCGCCCCAGTTTTATTTGTTTTAAGAAGGCTCCAGTTTGGGGCATCTGGCGGCTCAGTGGGTTAAGCCTCTGCCTTCGGCTCAGGTCATGTTCCCAGGGTCCTGGAATGGAGCACCCCCCCCCCCCCCCCGCCAACCCCCATTGGGCTCTCTGCTCAGCAGGGAGCCTGCTCCCTCCTTCCCTCGCCTGCCTCTCTGCCTACTTGTGATCTCTGTCTGTCAAATAAATAAATAAAATCTTTAAAAAAGAAAAAAAAAAAAAACCCCGGCAGCTTCAGCCTGAACTCCAAGCCCAATCTACTGACAGAACCAGCCAGGTGCCCCAACTATCACATTCTTACACCACATTACCCCACTCAGTTAATTTACAGAATAATACCACACATGTTAGTAGTTCTCAAAGTGTGGCACAGGGACCCTGGGGCCTCCCTGAGACCTGATGAAGGGGTCCATGAGGTCAAAACCACTTTTACAAGAATACTGAGATATGGTCTGCCATTGCCACTTTCAGTCTCTCATGCATGTATAAGGTCCAGGGTCTTTTTGTATCTACACAACGGGTGCTATCAGAATAAATTGAATGCAGAAGGAGATATGAGAACCCCACTTTCTTCTGGTAGACCAAACACTGTATAGATTCTCAAAAATATAAGTCAACACCACTGTATTTTTGTGTGCACTTGGGAAAATACAATTATTTTTCACTAAAATGAGTTGTCTAGGTAAACATTCAATGATTTTATTATTTTACTGAAATTAATACAGGTTGTTAAGTCTCCCCCGTTTGAATTTTGAATATGTTATGTGTCCACAGACATAACACGCAGAAACAAACGTTTTTGGAGGTCCCTTGGCATTTTTTTTAAAAGACTTTATTTATTTATTTGACAGGCAGAGATCACAAGTAGGCAGACAGGCAGACAGAGAGAGGGAGAAGCAGGCTCCCCACTGAGCAGAGAGCTGGATGAGGGGCTCAATCCAAGGACCCTGGGATCATGACCTGAGCCGAAGGCAGAGGCTTCAACCCATTGAGCCACCCAGGCGCACCCCCCTTGGCATTTTAAAGCCCATAGAGGGGTTCTGAGAGTAAACATATTAAACATCTCTGCTGTTTTTCAAATGTAGAGATTCTTCCCATTTTTTTTTAACAGCTGTGTGTGTCCCTTGAATGGAGGTAACTTATTTTTAGCAATAACTCATTTTTAAAATTTAGTTTTATTTTATTTATTTATTTCAAAGAGAGAGAGAGGAGAGAAAGCATGAGAGGGGAAAGATCAGAAGGAGAAGCAGGCTCCCTGCTGAGCAGGGAGCTGGATGCTGGACCCGATCCCAGGACTCCAGAATCATGAACTGAGCCAAAGGCAGTCACTTAACCAACTGAGCCACCCAGGCACCCCCTAAACTCATTTTTATTATACTTTTAATGTTTAGTCATGAATTTCAAATTTAAGCAGCAGAGGACCACAAGAAAAAAGTGCCTTTCATCTTCTCACTGATCCCAACCCCCCACCCCGGGGGGTGGGCAGCTTTAGGTATATCACAGTTGGGGGTTGCTGTTGGCCTCTGGTGGGTAGCAGCCAGGGAATGGTACCTACAGGTTGCTCTCTGATGCCACCACAAAGAATGATCTGGTCCGATATATGGCTAGTGCTCAGGTTGAGGAAACCTGCGTTAGACAATAACTTTGCATTCATGTACTCTCCCTTGCTTTTTAAAAAAATTTTTATTTTTACTGACACAAATGAGATTTTGTTCAGTCTGTCAATAGACAGTGAATCTTAACTTGTAGGAAATTAGGGGTCCCTTCAAGAACAGGATGAAAGCTATGAGCCTCCAGAGAAGAGTACCCACATTCACAAAATTTCAGAGGCAATGTTCGGCTTCACAGACACCCCAAAACCCTGCCAGAATTCCTTGGATGTGTGGCTTTGAGTCATCATCCCAGGACATCCCATTTGGAGCGAGATCACTGCCCCCCTCCCCATCCCCTTTACAGACAAGAGTACAAAGTGCCGAGAGCATAGGGATTTGGTTCTGGGGTCCCTTGGGGAGGCAAGGAAAAGCAAGGATTAGAACTCAGGCCACCTGATTCCTCAGCACTGGAATATTTCCACTTCACCCTGAATGAGGACATTTTAGAAACGCTGATCTTCTCTTCCTGGTACAGCGGGAAAACACGCCACCACCACTCTGTTCCTCTTGAGAAAACACAAAGGCCCCAGCTGTTGTTGACAAGATACACTCAAACACCTGGGAGAACGCATACTCAGGATATGAGGCGGGAGAGGGGTTGGACAGGGATGGGAGGTTGTAATTGGCTGCCAGAGGACCCTAGAATATGTATCCCCTTGTTCCCCGAGTCTTTCACTCCTTCCTGCATCCGTCTGTCCCTCCGTCCGTGCAGCACCTGCAGTACCAAAACCAGGCACTGGAGGAGAGTGAGGGGCACCAGCCCCTACTCTGCTGGGGGGACAGACTGACATGCCGGTCACAATGCCAGGTGGTCACCCTCCTCTAATGGAGGCACGACAGGGCATGGGGGAAGTGCAGCTATTTCCTCTGATGCAGCCTTGGGAGGTCGGTACGCTTCCCAGAGGAGGAAGCATTTCAGTTGAGTCTTCATGTGGGAGACAGAAGAAGATTCCAAGAGATGGAAGAGATGGAAAGGGGTTCCAGGTGAGGGAGCCACACTCAGGAACTTCAGAAGTGTGAAGGAGCTGAGCAGAGTGGGGGAAACCACTCCAGGCTCCAGGAGGCAGCTGTGGAGATGGCATAAGACAAGACTGGTGCTTCTGGCAAAGGACACAGGTGAAGAGCTTGTATTTTCTCCTGAGGACAATAGGGAGCCATAGGAGAATTCTGAGCAGAAGAGGGAAAGGGTCCGCTCTGAGTGTTAGGGAGTCTTTAGGGGCCAAAGGAGAATCGGGCTGAAGGGAGACTGGTGGCATCCACTGGCTGGTGGGACCATCCAGTCAAGAGCAGGACAGAGAGAAGGGGATGGATACGGAAGGGATCCTGGAGAGAGAGGAGTCTGCACGCGGGGACTGACTGACTGGTTGTGGGAGTAAGAGGGAGGCATGGAGAGTGGACATGGATGCACCCTTGGCTGAACAGCCTCTGTGTGACCTTCACGGTGCGATGTCATTTCCAGAGTCTATCAGTTACTGGCCACTGTAACAAATGCCCACAGATGCCGTGGCCTAAAGCAGCACGTGTTTATTAATCTCACACTTTCGGTGGCTCAGGATGCCAGCACAGTGCACGGGGTTTCTGCTCGTGGTTTCCCAAGGCTGCAGTCCAGAAGCTGACTGGCGGCATTCTCATGGGGAAGTTCCGTTAAGGAGAGGTCCTCTCTCAGGCTCCCTCGGATAGAGATAAAGATCATTTCCCTGGGATGACAGACGCTGTTCCTGTGTTCTTGCTGGCGGATCCGGCAGATGCCATCCTCAGGTGTGTAGTGTGTGGCCTTCCCTAAGGACAGGGCAGGAGAATCTTGCTCTGAGTCTCTGCCACTTCTTGATCCTTGTCAAAGAGATCACCTGATTAGGTTAGGCCCACCCCAGATACCCTCCCTTTGGATTAACTACGAGTCAGGTGATTAGGGACTTTAATTACATGTGCATCCCCTCACCTTGCCGTATAATGTAATCTACTGTGGCAATGACGCCTCACTCTATTCACAAACTTGCCCATACTCAAGGGGAGGCCATTTTTTTTTTTTAAGATTTTATTTATTTATTTATTTATTTGGCAGAGAGAGAGAGAGAGAGAGAGAGAGAGAGACAACGAGAGAGGGAACACAAGCAGGGGGAGTTGGAGAGGGAGAAGCAGGCTTCCCGCTGAGCAGGGAGCCTGATGCAGAGCTCGATGCTGGGACCCTGAGATCATGATCTGAGCTGAAGGCAGACGCTTAAAGACTGAGCCACCCAGGCACCCCAAGGGGAGGCAATTCTAAAGGGTGTGTATGCCTGGGGGCAGGGGAGATGTTGGGGGTTATTTTAGAGTTCTGCCGACCACAGGGGAAGTTAAGGGTAGAGGACCTTCTGGAGCCTAGGGGCTTCGCAGGCTTCTCTCTGATTCTACAGTCTCTAGATCTCTAGGTCCAGCCCATGGGAGACCCTGGGTAATGTGACATGAATTCATCAGCAAATATAGGAATGAGATCTGAACGGAGCCACGGCCTGTACCTTCCGTGCCACTCCTTCTGAAGAGCCTTTCCATGAACTGAATTGTTGATCAGTGGGTCCAACGTATCTATCTTACAACACAAAGTCCAAAGATGCTATCTCATTTCCCAAAAGATTAAACAGGATCCAGAAATGCCACTCCTAAGTATATGCCCAAGAGATGCAAAAACATGTGACCTGGGCACCCAGCTGGCTCAGTTTCGGGGAGCACATGACTCTTGTTCTCAGGGTTGCAAGTTTGAACCCCACATTGGGTATAAAGATTACTTTTAAAAAATAAAATCTTTGGTGGCACTGGGTGGCTCATTTGCTTAAGTGTCTGTCTTTGGCTCAGGTCATGATCTCAGGGTCCTGGGATCGAGCCCCGCATTGGACTCCTTGTTCAGCGGGAGAGAATCTGCTTTTCCCTCTCCCTCTGTCCCCCACTTCCCCATGCTCTCTCTCTCAAATAAATAAATAAAATCTTTAATTTTTATTTTTTTATTTTTATGTATTTATTTGACAGAGATCACAAGTAGGCAGAGAGGCAGGCAGAGAGAGAGAGAGAGGAAACAGGCTCCCAGCTGAGCAGAGAGCCCGATGTGGGGCTCAATCCCAGGACTCTGGGATCATGACCTGAGCCGAAGGCAGAGGCTTTAACCCACTGAGCCACCCAGGCGCCCCAATAAATAAAATCTTTTTAAAAAAATAATTTTTATTTTATTTATTGGGGCGCCTGGGTGGCTGAGTGGGTTAAGCCTCTGCTTTCGGCTCAGGTCATGATCTCAGGCTCCTGGGATGGAGCCCAAGGTGGGGTTCTCTGCTTGGTGGGGAGTCTGCTCCCCCCCATTTTCCTCTCTGCCTACTTGTGATCTCTCTCTGTGTATCAAATAAATAAATAAAATCTTAAAAAAAAGAAACCAGATATATGCCCTTGAAACAAGGAATCACAACATAAAGTCTGTCACTTATTGCCACAAAGTTAACCAATAGAAAAACTAAAAATATGTGTTTGGGCAGGAAGGGAGGGGAAAAATGAGTGAAATCCTTATCTCTATCAGAGAAAAAGAATCCATGATGTATAAGGCTGACACATCCAGGAGAGAATTATTGTTTAAGGATGGTAAGGTAAGTCAGAGAAGAAACAGCCAAAAACTTTAAAAGGCTTTTCCAAAAAGGAACAGGATTTGAGATGGGACAGATTGACTTCTTTTTATAATAACCCCTTGCTCCTGGCCTCTGGCACAGAACGCCCCCCTTGACAGAGAATTACTCCACGAGTATCACTAGTTCCGAGGCTTGGAAACCCTGGCTTGTTTTATTAGTTTCATAATAAGGTTTCTGTTTTTTTTTTTTGTTTTGTTTTTGTTTTTTTTTTTGCTTATTATTAGCTGAGAAAACAGCACAGACTCTGGGATCTGAAACCTCAGTTCTGATTGTAGCTACTTTCCACCCTGGTGATGTGCTTACCTCTCTTGGTCTCAGTCTCCCCGTCTTTGAAACGGGGGCCGATGACAGAAGCCAAGAGACCGAGTCAATGGCTGCAAATGACTTTGAGTCTGTAATATCGGCAGCTCAGTTTATGTCCGTGGCCGAGCCTGTTCGCAGCTGCGTCTCTCTCCCTGGCAAAAGAGCAGAGGCAGAACAAATAGTTCTCAAATGAATGAATTCCAGGCCCCTTCCCTTGAGGCTGGTGTTTTTTTGCTTCCAAACAAGGGGTGTCAGAATGCTTCTCTAAACTCCTCTCCCCCGTGGGCCATGGTGAGAATTAAGTAACTGACCTCTAGAAACTCCAGTGGATATGAGAGATGCTGGGTACAGGGTAGGGCTCCTCCAGGGGAAGAGGACTGGATGTGTGAGAAATATAGGTTTTCTCTGTCTCTGCCAGTCTCCAAAAGGGAGGCGAGGGACCCAAAGTGGCATGTTAAATGGCTCTGAGGTTCCCCTCTGGCTGTCCACCCCTGTCAAGCCCCACAAAGAGGCTGCTTCATCCCCAAGTCTGCCTTTTATTCCCTGAGCGATTTGGGCAGCTCGCCATACATCTCCAAGCCTCAGTTTGCTCATCTGTAATATGGGACTCTCAGTGCCCCGTCACAAGGATTCTGTAAGAATTCCACAAGACACTGAAGCATGCAAACTCCCCAGCCCAAGTGTGTGGTCACGCCTAGATTTTGGGTTTGGATAGCATTTGCAGGAGGACACTGTCTTTGAAATAATTGTCTGTCTAGAGCAGTGTGCAAAGACCTTTTCTATCCCTGTTCTCCGTTTGTTCCTGTTATCACTGAGTCTAGAAAGGAGGAAATGTTTTGCCCAAGGTCACCCACTGGCTACAGGCATCTCTGAGACTTGAATCCAAGAATGAACTTTCTGACTCTCATCTCAGATTTTCTGCTTCGAGTTTTCCCACCCCCTTGCCCACTGGCTAGTTCTGGAACTCCAACAATCATTATTCTTCAAACTTGTAGAGCTGTCCCGTCCAGCCCCAGGCAGATTTAAGACTGATTCTCACTCCAGTTTCGCACCTCCTGTTTGCCCCCTCACTCCCGTTCCTGTCTTGGGGGACTCTCACTCATGGAGCAAGGGGCGGGTGGGGGGGGGAATGAAATGTCAGTGGAACTAAGGGCTTGCTACCCTCCTAACTTGAATACAAGAGAATTTCTTTGCCCTTGGCAGTTGTGGGGGGGTGGGAAGGCCCCGGGAGGTGGAGCTGTCCCTTGGATTTGGGGAAAGGGGACAGCTCCTGGGGTCCTTTTGGAAAGGCCCTCCCCTCATTTCCGGCGCTGCTGCCAGCCTTGGCTGGGCGCCTGGATCCTGTTGCTATGACGACAGGAAGAGGCGGTGGCGGCGGCAGGCGATGCTGTGGAGAGATGGAGGCTAGTGGGGGTGGGGTGGTGGCTTTGAAATGGGGATGGGGGTAGGGATCAGGGGCGAGGGAGGTGGTAGGGGAGGGGACACGGGTGTCCTGGATCTCTGACCTCCTTCATCCATCGGAGCCTGGCCCCTCTCCTGTTTTCCTCCAGCTTCCTTCTGATGCCTCCTCAGTGTCTCTCTGTGTCTCGTTCCCGGGGTCTCTCCCAGTCAGGCGCTCTCCACCTCTCTGTGGGTCTCTCTCTTTCCTTCCGCACCTGCCTTTCCGTGTTCAGCCACCCTCTGCCACTCAGAGCCTTCTCCCCTAAATCTCTCTTATTATTTACTCTCTTGTCCGTTCTCTCTCTCTCTGTCTCTCTCCATTTTTTCTCTCTCTAAAGCATCCTTCTCTCTATTAAGACCTTGCACCCACCCCCCATTTCTCTCTCCCTTTCTCCCTTTCTCTCTCCCCCCCACCCTCAGTCTCTGTCTGTCTCTCCCCATCTGTCTCTCCTCCCCCTCTCTGGATGACTCTGTCCCTGTCTCTTCTTTCCTTCTGTTATCCCATTCTGACCCCCCCATCCTCTCCCTTACCCCATCCCCCATCTGTCCCCCAGTCTCTTGGTTTCTCTCTTTGTGTCTCTGTCTCTGTCCCCTTCTCTCTCTGGATATTTCTCTGTGTGTGTGTCTCTCTCCAACTTCCTTCTGCTACCAGCCGCTGCCTCCCCCAAATTTCTCCCTCCCCCATTTCTGTTTCACAGTCTCTGGGTTTCTCTCTTTCCGCTTCTCCTTGTCTCTCTCTGTCTCTCTCCCTCCCTCTCTGGGTCTCTCTCTCTCCTTTTCCTCAGCTTCCTTCTGCCACCCAGACCCTGCCCCCCAATCCTTTCCCTCCCCCCACCTCCTCTCTGTGGCTCCCCCATCCTCAGCGGCTCCCCTCCCCCCTCCCTCCTCCCTCCCTCTCTCGTCCTCCAGCTCCGCACTTTACCCAGCGACTCGAGAACCAAATTGTCTCCTCACCTTTTTTTTTTCATCCCGACCCCCACTCCCTTGGGGCCCGAGCTCAGAGCTGCCCCTCAGCATCCCCTCCCACCTCAACACCCTCAATCCCCGTCCGCCTCCTCATCTCCACCCCCTCAACCAGGTCGGACGCCTGGGTCCCTCGCTGCTGGGGGAGGGGGAGCAGTGAGAAGTGGGAGCCACAAGGGTTTTTCTGGGGGGGTGCAGACAGGGGGGCTCATCGTCCCCTCCCCAGTGCATCGGAGAGTTGACCTATCGTTAACAGAGGTGAGACAGATCTTTTTATTAATCGGAGGTGGGCGGGTGTAGAAGGAAGGCTCTGTGACCCCCCCTAATTCTGGAGGAAAGAGTCAGCCCCTTCAGAGGGAGAAGGGCTGGCGACCCCTCTCATATCCGGAAGCTTTAGAATTGGGGGTCCCCTGCTCCCTCCTCTTTTGCTGCCGCTGACAGATGGACGAAAGGAAGAGTCCCTAAAACCAAACAGATTGCCCCTCAAATCGACAAAATGAAAAGATCTTCAATTCTTTTTTTGATGGAGAATTTCCCTCACTCACCCCATTTCCATTCCCTGCTTATCTTGGATTATGGGGGGTCCAGCAGGGGGAGGGGTACACCTCGGGGTCATGGGCTCACCCCGGGGTGGAAGCAGAGATTTGCTAGGACAGTGGAGGCGTTGGTGCTGGTGGCGAGGGGTACGGATGGGGGAGAAGAAACCAGGAGCCGAGGAGAGGAAACTCCGCGTTTGAAAGAGGAAGGGGCCAGAACCGAGGATGGGGGCTGGGGGATGCCAGTGTCCAGTGGGCTGATGAATGGGCACGGGTAGGGGCTGTGTGTAGGCAGGCTAGTGGAGGTGGGGGAGGGAACACATGTGTGGGGCACTAGGCCCAGTTGCCATGGAGATACCCCCCATAGACAACCTTTCTCAGCAACCCCTCCTAGGAGCAGACCCAGGCAGGGCCAGCTGATTGGGGTGGAAAAGGCCAAGGTCACCCTGGTACTAGGACCCGGGGTGGTTGGGGGGGGGTGGGGGGGTTCCTTCTGTTGGCTTCCATGCTCTGAACTGTAACATGGGATTTGGGGAAGAAGTCTAGGAAACAGTGAGTGGTGGAAGCAGGTATGGGTCGTGTACCCGGAAGGAGGGCTGGGGTAGAGAAGGCAGGGCTGGGGGTGTGGTGGTGGGCATGCTGTGGAAGAGGGAAAGGAGCAGACACAGGGGTTACTGAATGGGAAAGAGAGTTTGTAGTCTCCTGGATGAAATTTTTCTGAGGGGCACTGTCTATGGGGGGCTCAATCTACATTTGGAAAAAAGTAGGTGCTTCAGCACAGGAGAAAGAGTAAGGGGAGTTGTGGGGGGGGTTCCCAAGAAGAGAAGGTAGTGGGGCTCCTGAAGGGAATTTTCCTGAGTACAAGAGATGTTGGTGGAGGAAGGGGATTCTTGGTGGTATAAGAGAAGTCAGGTTAGGGAGAAGGGGGGAGGTTCTCGTAAGTTAAAGAGAGTGGGAGCTCCAAGTGAGTCGGGGAGATCTAGACTTGGGGGTTCATCAGTGTGATGAAGATAACAGGGAACCAGAGCTCCAGTTAGGGGATTTGGAGGCAATGGGAGATGGTGGAAGGGCAGAGGAATGGGGTGGGAGGGGGGATGCTGGGCAGAGTGGGGGACTTTCCCTGGACAGCAGTGGGAGTCTGGGCCAAACATCAGGAGATTTCTGAATGGAGAGGAACTGGGGGTCTGGGGGAAGGGATTCTTGTGAGTAGCTTCTCCGTGGAGCTCATGGAGGAAATTTTTCTTAATGGAGGAGGAGAGAGTGATGGCTATGATGAGTTTGCCTAAGTTGTAGAGACAGTGGGGGCCAGATTCGGAAGACTTCTTGAAGCAAAGCAGAGGGTGGGGTATTTTGCTTGAGTCCAAGACGTAGTAGGGGATTGGGGCTGGTCCAAGGGAGACAGTGGGGACTGTGGAGTGAGTTTGAGGGGGCTGGAGACATCCTTCTGAACCAGAGGGTTCCATGTGCTGGTGGCCCATTAGAATCCCCCAGGGAAATTTTTAAAACCTAGATGCTCAGGGACCACACCCCAGACCAATGAAATTGGAATTGCCCAGGTGGGGCTCGGGTATCCTGATCTCTAAGGTCCTTCGGTGATTTCCAGCTGTGTTAGAGGTTGAGAACCCTGGTCCAGAGACATGGGGGTCTGAGGGGACCGGAGGGGGCCGGAGTGGGAGTGGTGGTGACCACGTGGTTCTTCTTAGTTGTGCAAACAGTGAGGATCCGTTGGGAAGATTTTTGTTAGCTGAGGAGAGAGATTGAGAGATTTATGTTTCTTGAGGAGAGGACACAGTAGGCGAGGAGGTGAAACTTGCAGGGGATGAGGGGAGCAGGCAGAACCCTGAGAGATAAGAATGGTGATGGGGCTCTTGTAGGTTCCTTGGGAGGAGGAAGCCCGGGGGGCCAGAGTAGGGGGGAGCGGCCTTCCCCGTGGGTAAGACGTGAGGATCAGGGGGAGGAGCAGGAGGGCGCAGGAGGGGGGTGCGCAGCGTCAGGCTCGGTGGCCGGCGGTTTCCCACCAACTCCCAGTGGGGTTTGGTGGGAAGCCTGCCCTGGGCCGAGGGAGACTTTCCAGATAAAGGGAGGCAGGGAGACCCCGAGTGGAAGGAGTTTCTTCAAGCAGGTAGACAGTGGGGGTCCGCTGTGGGGTTTGGACAGCGGTGGGGGAGGTGCGCTCCTTCTCTACTAACCCTGTGTCCGCTCCTGCCCCCACCAGCCGGCGCCCATGGCCGCCCTCTGACCCCCTCCCGGGCCGCGCCTCCTCCTCGCTGCCCCCGCGCAGCCCAGCCCGGCCAGCCCGGGCCCCCACTTCTGCCTGCGCTGTGACCCCCCCCAGCCGCCGGCACGGCCCCGCCCCCGCTGCCCCGGTGGTGGCCCACGGCCCCCCGGCTCCCCGTGGTCAAACTGGAGTCGCTGAAGCGCTGGAACGAAGAGAGGGGCCTCTGGTGCGAGAAGGGGGTGCAGGTGCTGCTGACCACGGTGGGCGCCTTCGCAGCCTTCGGCCTCATGACCATCGCCATCAGCACCGACTACTGGCTGTACACGCGCGCCTTCATCTGTAACACCACCAACCTCACGGCCAGCGACGACGCGCCGCCCCACCGCGGGGGCAGCGGCTCCTCGGAGAAGAAGGACCCCGGCGGCCTCACCCACTCGGGGCTCTGGAGGATCTGCTGCCTGGAAGGTAGGGTGCGGGGGGCCCTGGCCTCGCGCCCCACCTCCCCTCCAGACTCCGCGGGCCGGGGACCCCCCCCCTCTGCTGGCTGCTTCTGTCCCCTCTCGTGGGGTCCGGCCCCACCTCTTGCACCCTCCCATCCAGTCCCGCACACCGTCCCCTAGTGGCCCGCCTGCCGCTGGCCCCATCCCTCGCTTTGCCTCCTCCCTCCACGGTGCCCTCTGCATTCCATCTTCCTTCCCTCCCCTTCCCTTCTCTCCCGGGGACCCTCCCTTCCTCTGCTGGGCAGGCTGGCCTCCTCCGGCCCCCCTCTCAGCTGCTCTCCAGAGACACCCTACCCCCCCCCTCCGTCCCCTCCGCCCCCCTGCCCCTGCTTCCTCCTCCTGGGCTGTTTCTCCCTAAGACGTCATGGGTCATGGTCAAGCCCTCTCTGGTCAGAGCTCTTTACCCTCTCCTCCCTTCCCTCCTGTAGACTCCAGTCACGTTGGCCCTCTCCATTAGGGTTTCTTCCAGCCTCCCGGCCTGGCCCTAGGCTTCCTCTGCCTCATCTTCACTCCACTCACGCCTCCTTCCACCTCTTCCTCCTCCTTGAACACCTCCCTGGGAAACCCTAAGACCACCGCCTCTCCCAGTCTCCATCTCTGCTCTGTCCTTGGGTGCAGCTCTCCTTCTTGTAGCCCTTCTCCATGCTGGGGGGCCTCTACCTCAACCTCTGCTCACCTACTCACTGCTGTTCTCTCCCAGCCCCCTGCCCCAGCCCCTCCTCCCTCCCACTCAGGGGTGTCTGCACAGCTCTGGGCCAGGGGCTGGAGGCAGGACATCTGGGTCCCAGGCCCACCATGTGTCCGCCTCCTGTGTGATCACTATCTGTTCACCTCCCTGAGCCTCACGGCTCTTATGCAAACTCCACGGTCCCAGACCTCTCCTCCAGCATCAAAAAGACCAAGGTCCCTCCACTTCTTCATCCTTCTCTGTTCCCATCCTTTCCTCCTCTCTTTTGCTGAGCACTCGTGGTGAGTGAGGAGCGCAGTTGTCTCCTTTAATCCTGTGAGGCAGGATCCTGTCGGGGATGAGGAAACCAAGGCTCAGAGAGGTTAAGCCACTTGCCCAAGGTCACCCAGCTGTGACTGGGGCAGAGCCAAGAGAACCCAGGTCTCAAGGATGGGATGTGCTGATATGCTTTGTCTGGTGTGCCAAGTGTTTAAAACTGAAACCAAAATCCGAATCAGTTGCCAACATTTAAAAATAGGGAGACTTCACATTGAAAATCTGATTTCCAGCTTCTTTTGAACTAGTGGAAGATCTGACAGCGCAGGGCCTCATTCTGCAGTGGCCACGACTGGCCGGTCCAAGCAGCCGCTGCCCCTGCAGATCAGGCATGTGGTGTGCACGTCCCCACAGTCGCCTCTGCTCCCTGTCCCCTCACATCTGTCCACTGTCTTATTATTGTACTTCCTTCCTCCTGTGGGCGTTCGAGTCCGGTCCATTCACTGGTCGGACCAAACGCCAGGCACCAGCCATGGGTGGGGGTTTGTGTCCTGAAACCCCTAGGACAGTGGACAGCATATAATAAGAATGCCATCCATCCATCCGTCCGTCCATCCATCCGTCTGTCCATCCATCCATAGGACTGATATTTATTGAGTTTACACTATATGCCAGACACTGTTCTTGATTGTGGGGGTGAATGGCAGGAAAAAACAAAAGATCCCAGCTTTATATGTCTTCTATTCACGAGGGAGAGACAAATGATAAGAAGATAAGTAAACAAAACCTTTAGGGTGTTAGCTGGCACTAAGTGCTAAGGAGGACAGGGGACAGGATGGAAAGTGTCAGGACATACATGTGACATTACAGGTGAGGAGATGAAGATGGGTTTCACCCATCAGGCGACCTCGGAGTGGAGGCCTAAAGGAAGGGGACATGGAGCCATGTGGCTCTCCGGAGGGAAGGTAGCCATGGCGGAGGCCCTGAGCTGGGAGCCTGGGTGTCTGGCCCCTGGTAACATGAGCAAGAGTGTGTGGTGGGAGATGCAATCCAAGAGAGAACAGGCCCCCATTTCACATGTTCTAGGTGCTGGGATGTGACTTGGCTTTCCCATCCAGCATTCCTGACGTACCTAGTGGACAGGAGGGCTCTGGACGTCCTGGGTGGAGACTGAGGGGTCAGGCAAGAGGGAGGACAGGTGGACGCTTGTCTGGGGTGTGGGTGGGTGGAGTTGGAGGAGAGATTTGGATTCAGAGTGTGTCCCAAAACCAGAGTGGCCGTGGGGGTTGCGGCACTGTGGCAGGGTGGCTCTGGGAGGCGAGAGAGAGAGAGAGATCGGGGGTCTCTGAGGCAGCATCTTTCAAACTCAGCACTCCGGACACTTTGGCTGTGGGAACCATCCTGTACACTATAGGGTCTTGGCAGCATCCTGGCCTCCGCCTTTTCTTCTCTGTGCCGAGAGCAGTCCCCAAGTCATGACAACCAAAGCTGTCCACTTTCTCTGTCCGGGAATAAATTCATCCCTGGTTGGGAGTCACTGCTCCCAAGGCTGTGGCCTGAGCGCCCAAGAATGGCCGGGGAGGGGGTTGGAGGTGGGTGCAGGGAGGCCTCTGGGGGACGGTTCAGAGGGTATTTCATTTTATGTATTTTATTTTCTCTGGTCTAACTTATTCTGAGGACAGCTAGCAGGAGTTTGATTTTGGATGTGTTGCATTTAGGATGCTTTTTAAGTGTTAAGACAGGGGTGGGCATAGCTCAGGGCCGCACGGTTGGTGTTTTAGGTTCTGTGGACCTGTGCCTGTCACAGCCACTCCTGAAAACATCTAAAGAGAACAGGTGAGTGAATGAGCGTGGCCGTGTTCCAGTTAAACTCATGTGTGGACACCGACCTCTGGATTTTGTATCTTTCTCACGTGCCACGAAACACTCTCCTTTGATATTTTTTTTTTCCATTCACTTAGGAAATGTAAAACCCATTCTTTGCCAGATTTGGCAGGCTGGGTTTGGCCCATGGGTTGTGGATTGCTGACCCCTGATCTAGGTTGTGAGTGATATGCTGTATGAGGCCAGAGTTCAGGGGACGGTCTGGGCTGGCGATATAAATTGGGGGGGTCATTGCATATGGATGGATGAGGTCACCTAGATAATGCGAAGACAGAAATATACCAAACAATTAGTTGAAGGGCTGCAGCCTGAGCTAGTCCACTATTAAAAGAGAGATGAGAGAAGCCAGCAAAAGGAGCTCAGAAAGCAAAAGCCATGGAGATTTAGGGAAAATGAGGTAAGTGGGTGTCCCAGAAGCCAAAGGAGATGTGGTAAGGAGGGTGTAAATGAAGGCCGGCTCCATTATTACTGTAATCATCACGTATTTGCCACACAGCGCTCACAGTAGCCCCATCATCCCCACCTTCTAGAAATGCAGGTGAAGGCTCAGAGAAAGTGCAATGACTTTCCCAAGGTGACACGACTCATAGACAGTCGAGTCTGGATTTGAATCCAGGTCTGTTTTCCTTCCTAGGAGAACAAAGCAAGGCATCCGCCAGCCTCCAGCCCACGAGGGACCCGGGAATGTAGAAACCAAGCCCCCTGGACCACTGCCTCCTGAAGGCACTCGATCCCTGGGGATTTTCGGGTTCCGTCCCCATGTCCCTGTGAGTCTCCCGGACAGATGCAGTAGGTAGAGCGACTAAGACACAGACGTTGGGACAAGACTGGGATTGGGTTTACTTGCTGCCTGCTGAGCACAGCAGGGTGACCTTGGGCTCCACACTGAACCTCTCTGTGCCTCATTTCCATCCTCCAAGGATTGGGGTTTGCAACACTCCTTAACTCCCAGGGATTATGGAGGGGTTCAATGAGCTGTAAATGTAAGGTATTTAAAAGGCTAGCAGGCACAGAGTAAGGGTTAGATTGTGTCATTGATATTTTGTTGTTGTTGTTGTTGTTCTAATTATTCAGAATTCAGGTGACTATCCTGAGTACCCCCTCCCTTGGTAGCCCAGAAATCTCGGCCTTTTACCCAGCACTGCCCATCACACAAGCTGCATATATGATTTAAAATTTTCTAGTAGCTACACTCAAACAAGGAAAAAGGAGAAGGTTCAATGAATATAATTTAATAAATAGAATTTATACACTATAATAAATCAATATAAAGGCTAATATCTTTTATTTAACCAAGCATAGCCAAAATATTATCATTTTAATATTTAGTCCATGTAAAAAATTATTGATGGAATATTATGCATTTATTTCACACTAAGTCTGAAATTTGGTATGTATTTTATGCTCACACCTCATATCAATTGCCACGTTTCAAGTGCCCAGGAGCCACCTGGGGCTGGTAACATGGGTGTGGGTGTAGCTCCCTCCTCAGGAATCAAGACCCAGACCCACAGCTCCAGTCCTTCAAGTGGGGTATCTCAAGCCCCTGTGCCCAGCACTTTGCACATCTTATTATCTCCCCAGTCCTCCCAACTGTGCGGGGGGAAGTGGTGTGAGGAGGAAGCTGATGGTCAGCAAGGGAAGTGAGTCAGCCACAAGGTCACCCAACATGTGAGGGGCAGAGCAGGCTGGAGCCCACTTCTCCATGCACCCTCACTGCAGCACAGCCCCCTCTTCACTCCCACCTACCCAGGTCTGTGCTAGGCAGGCTCAAGGGAGACTCAGGGGCACATTACTGCCATCCCTGGACAGAAAAAGCTCCTGGCTCAGCCTAGTCAGGTCAGATAATACACAGAAGCATGTTACCCAGCCGCCTGTATTCTGCACTTGACCCTGTGTTCCACTGAACCCTTAGCAAAGCCTCTGAGGTCATGGCATTGTCCTCATTTCCCAAATGAGGAAGCTGAGTCTCAGGGGCATTCAAGTCCCCAAAGCCACACAGCTGGGAAGCAGCTGTCCTGGCATGTGATTTCAGGGATTGTGCTCGACTGTCTTAAATATGCTCACCTCTGAAGCCCAGGTACAGTTAATCTCCTTCCCCTCAATTTACCATCTACATGGAACTGAGCAGTCTCCCACTCTATGCTCCGTTCTCACCTGTAAAGCAGGGACATCATTATTATCCAGTATCCCTAGGGTTTGTAATAATTCCCAAGTGCATTACTACCTGTCGAATGCTCTAGGTGCTTGGCGTGTGCTTAGCCCCTTAGTAGGTACCGGTTGTCATTACTGCTGTCATCACTGATCTGTTGAGAGGGTCTGTGTGCCCTGTGCTTTACATGCTCAACCTCATTTAATTATGATGAGTGTTTTGAGAGGTGTGCTGTGATACCACTCAAGAAAGGGGAGAACTTGAACCCCCAGTCTTACGGACCACACCATAATGAATGTGCTGATGGATGAGAGTTTGCACTTGAGGTGTATAATCAATCAATCATTCATTTTTTTTAAATTGTGGTAAAATATAACAAACCATAACATTAAATTTATCATCGTAACTTTTTAAGGGTACACTTGCATTGCTGTGCACCTGTTCTCCAGAACTCTTCTCATTCTGCAAAATGAAACTGTTCCCATTCAACAAAAACTCCCCATGCCCCCTTCCACCAGCCCCTGACACCCACCGCTCTACCTTCTGTCTCCATTAATTTGACTCCTCTAGATACCCCCTAGAATTGGAATCATACAATATTGGTATTTTTGTGTCTGGCCTCCTTTCCTCAGCAGGGTGTCTTCAAAGTTCATCTGTTTCATCACATCGTTAGAATTCCCTTACTTTTGGAGGCTGAATAATACTCCGTTAAATGTATCGACCACATTCTGTTTCTCTGCTCATTTGCCAATGGAAAATAGGGTTGGCTTTGGCTGTTGTGAATAGTGCTGTTCCTGAAAATGAGGTACACGTGTTTCTCAGAGACCCTGCTTTGAATCCTCTTGAGTATATATCCAGAAGTGGAATTGTGAGGTCATATAGTAGCACTTTTAAATATAAAAATCTTTAAATTAATTTTTTAAATGGTAGCAGCTGGTACCATTTTCCATCCCCACTCACAGTGCACAAAGGTTCCAATTTCTCCACATCCCCATCCATGTTTGTTATTTTCTGCTTTGCTTTTTTAAATAGTAGCTATCCTAGTGGGTATGAGGCAGGATCTCATGGTGGTTTTGATTTGCATTTCCCTAATTAGTGATGTTGAGCATCTTTTCGTGTCCTTGGCCCATTCAATCATACTTTCATAAAAATATTTATTAAGCACTTACTAAGTGCTAGATGTTGTTCTAGATGCTTGGAAGATAGTAGTGAATGATCCATAACTTTATATGCCAGTAGGGCAAACTGCTGTGTGTTTTAATTCTGCTTCCACCACCCATCAGCTGGGAATTGATTAATCCTTTCTGTGGCTCTGCCTCCTCATCTGGACAATGGGTAGATGGACTGATATCAACTGAGCACTTAATTATGTTCTACAAAGTGCTCAATCTCTATCTGACTTCAATCCTCACAACAATTCCATGATGTAGGTCCTATTGTCCGCTTTTGTAGGTGAAAGGACTGAAGCAAATTGGCCTAAGTAACACCGACAAGGTCACAGAATCAGGACATGATGGAGTTGGGTTTCATTATCAAGCAGTGTGAGTCCAATTCCCAACATTTGGCCACTGTGCAACACCAATAACATTATCTATTTCATGGGACTCGTGGGAGCTCTGGATGAGTTAATCCACCTAGGAAGCACTTAGCAAATGCTACCTATTAGTGGAATTACTCACTGCCTTATATTCCTTCTCAACCCTTTCCTTTATCCCCATCACTTTCCCCATCATCTTCTGCTTACAATCTCCCCTTCTGCTCTCCCTATATTCATAATTTCATTCATTCATTCAACACCCATTTCTTGAGGCCTCCCTCCTTTGTGCCAGGCAATGCTAGGGACACACAGGAATCAGACTCCATGCCTGTCGGCCTGCAGAAACCCCCAGCTTACTGAGGAAAAGAAGCTCATAAAGCAACCCTAGACACGCCCAAAAAGGAGGGGGGAGTAGGGTACTGCAGGGAGCTGTTCTGCACTGGAGGAGGATGCTGACCCATCTTCGGTGGGAGGCGTGTGTGTACACGCTCGTGCGCACACAAGGGAAAGCTTCCTCAAGCAGGTACCCTGTGAGCTGCCCCCTTGCAGCCTAAGTTTTTCACCAGTGAAGAATGTGAACGGAATCCACAGCATGGGCAAAGGCCTGCAGGTTGGAAGGAGCCTGGAGAATCGAGGAGTCTAAATGTATTTATATTTATATTTATTTACATATCAATCTCTAGTTATGTGATAGAGATAGAATAGGAACTTTCCCCAAAGGTGAGAAGATGGGTCCCCAAAGGGTGTGAGGATGAGGATTCTGGGATGGAAGAAGGGGGTGAGACCGCATGACGTCTAGAGGCAAACCTCCTCACATGCCTCTACTTGCTCCAGCCACTCCATCTTCCAGAGGATTCCAGGTAAGAGACTGGGAATCCCTCTCCCTAGAGGCAGAACTGAAGAGACTACAACTCCCATTGTCCACTGGGGCTGCGACTTCATAGGGCTTCATGGGAAATGTAGTCCTCGCCTTCTGCGCGCTCCTTCGTTTTCCCACGCGTTTTCAGACCTGTCGACAAGTTCAGAGTCGCAGAGCGCCTTGACATTGCTGAGACCGGCGCCTTCTTTCTCATAGCGGGGGAAGACAGAAGGCCAGAGAGGTTGAGTGTCCTAGCCCGGGTTACAGGACAAAAAGGTCTTTGTGGCCTTTTAGTGAGTGTTGCATGGTTTTTGCTTTTTTTTTTTTCCCCTTACTTTTCTTCCTTCCTTCCCCGCTCTCTCTTTTTTCTTCCTTTTTCTTTTCTTTTCTTTTTTTAACTGCTGGGAAAACCGAGGCCAGAGAAGTTTAGTTTGTCCCAGATGCTGAAAGGCTCGGGAGCCAGGATTTCCTGTCTCCCAATAGGCCCAGAGAGAGAGAAGGGGTTTGGGGAAGGAAGGGGTCTTCTCTCGCCGGGGTTCTTCCCACTCTTAAGTGTCCCCCGCCACCATCACCCCCATCCCCCTCCAGGGTTGAAAAGAGGCGTCTGCGTGAAGATCAACCATTTCCCGGAGGACACGGACTACGATCATGACAGCGCGGAGTATCTGCTCCGTACGTGGGGGTCTGAGTCAGAGTGGGTGGGTGGGGCTGCTGGGGCGGGGGCGGAACGCGGCAGGAGGGGCGGGGGAGCGCACTTAGATCGACAGGCAGGGAAGAACTTGCCGGCCAGTCCAGAGCCGGAGGCTGAGATCCTCTGGACCCCAATTGGTTCAGTGATCCCTCTCCCGCCCCCTCCTCTCACCTTGGGGCGGGTTGAGGGGGGGGGGGGATCCCAGGAGGTGACTGGCCGTCTTACAGCCCAAGCTCGCGTAGACACTGCTCCGTGACTGGTTGTCGGTTTCTGGGCTGGGATTGGCCGCTGCGCCCTGGCTCTGAGGCAACTTGCAGCGCGGACTGGCCACTCTCGAGAGCTGACCGGGGAAGCCGGTGGTGCGATTGGTAGCTACTCCGAGAACGCGGCAAATCCTGAATTATGATTGGCTGCGGCCTCAGCGGCGCTCAGAAATCGCAAAATCCGTTTGCTACGGTCTGGAGGGTGGGTGGAAAGGACTGCAGAGAGAAAGACAAGACAGACAGACAGACGGACACACACACAAGCGAAGCCCGGAGGAATAGATGGATCTGGGCAGAAGTATAGGGGGTGGGGCTCAGAGGGAGGAAGGGCGTGGAACCCAGAGAGATGAAGCCCCTTAGAAAGGGGGTGGGCAAGATATTAAGAGATTTGATAAATCCAGAGAAAGGAAAGAAATACGTAGAGGAGAAGGAGAAAGATAAAAAGAGGGAGGGTCCACAGAGAAGGTCAGAGTAAAACAGAGAGGGAGAGTGATTTGGGGAAATAAAAGGGGGGGGGGATGTGTCAGGAGAAAGAATACTAGGCCGAGAGAGAAAGAAAAGCAGGAAGAAAAAGGCGGGAGAGGAGATCGGACCGAGAAACAGAAAAATTTTAAAGAGGAGAGAGAATGGAAAAAAAAAAAAAAAATCAATGGCCAGAACACAGGCAGAGGGCGAGAATTGGAGGATTCTAGCGAGAGGCTCGGAGACAGGAGGCGCAGCGCTCGAGGGGGCCCAGAAGGCCGCATCTGACGCCCTCGCCCCCATCTTCTCTCCCCTCCTCTCCTCTCCCTCGCAGGGGTCGTGCGGGCCTCCAGCATCTTCCCCATCCTCAGTGCCATCCTGCTGCTGCTCGGGGGCGTGTGCGTGGCTGCCTCCCGGGTCTATAAATCCAAGAGGAACATCATTCTGGGCGCAGGGATCCTGTTCGTGGCAGCAGGTGAGAGGCAGAGGGAGGGGGAGGCCACCTGCGCGGGCGCACGTGTGTGTGTTTGTGTGTGCGCGCGCGTGTCTGCGCGATTGTAAAGCCACCCTGCCCCAGGCGCCTGCTGGGGCCTGGAGCCTTCCTAGGCTCTTCCTGAGCTCCATCGCCACCCGCTGGGCAAGGTAGGTGTCGCCTTTGCGCCGTCTTTGGGGGGAACAAGCCAGCACTGACAGGTGTCCAGCGCGTAATTGGGGATGCTGGGAGCTCAGGTTCCGAAGCCCGCGGTCCAGCAGACGGAAGGGGCGGGTCTTAGGAGAAGGGTGGGGCCTAGAGACAACTGGGGTCTTGAGGATCGAGGGGCGGGGCTGGCATCCCGAGGACTGAGCGCGAGAGGGAGAAAGGGAATTGGCAGCAGATGGAGGGGAGGAACCTGTTTTAGGGGGCGGGGCCTCGTGAAACCCGGTTGATCCAAGAAGAGCTTGCCCTCGCACGCTATCTAGACCAACTTCGAGTGAGGTTTCCCCACACTTCCCTCCCCCCGCACCCCTGGCTTCCCTTCTTTTCTACGTGAAATGAGTAGTGCTGGGAAATGCTAGGGGACAGAATCCAGAGAAGGGGATGCTTTGGGGATGGGTCAAGATCTGCTTTTGGGCCAGAGGACCCAAAGGCGGGGTACGGGAGGAGAAGCCATGTCTGGACCCGCAGGGGGCGGGGTTTGACAAGTTGGAGGCGGGGCTTAGGGTAGCAAGGGGGGCCCCCCGATTCAGTAAGGGCGAATTTTAGACCAGCAGGGGGAAGGCCTAGACTAGATAACCAGTCTGGATTGATAGCATGAAAGTAAGAGTTTAGATCAGCCCGGGACTGAGCCTAGAGAATCAGAGCGGAATTACCACATTAACAGTTTAAACGAGCTTAGGGCTCGGGAGAAAACCTAGGTTTATAACATGAAAGATTGAGTTAGACTATTCAGGGTAGGGCCTGGAAAGCCAGGCCGGGATTACGTCATCACGGGCAGGGTTTAGATAAGACCAAACCGAGCCTGGACCCGCTGGGGCCAGGGCTAGCTGGGACTGGGGGCTTTGACCCTCTAAGGCTGGGGTCTAGATCAACTGAGAAGGAGTTTAGACCGACCGTGACAAGGTCTGGGCCAGCCAGGGCCTGGACCAGCTGGGGCATGGTCCCCAGCTAGCCAAGGAGGAGTTAGAACACCTGGGACCGCGCAGAGATCATTTGGGGCGGGGCTTACGCCCTTCGGAAGTGGAGATTAGACCAGCGTGGTCTGGGGCCTGGGCCAGCTGGGCAGGAATTAGAGCACCTGAGACGGGACAGGGCTCCTTTGGGGCAGGAACTAGACCACCGGTGGGTGGAGCTTAGACCACCGCGGGGCGGGTTGTGGATCAGCTCGGGAGGAGCTGTGCGGACAGTCGCTGCTGGGCCGCGGGGCGGGGCGGGGCGGGGCGGGAGCGGGGGCGGGGCGGGGCCAAGGTGGCCTCCAGGCTCCCGTCTGACCGTCCCCTGCCCAGGCCTGAGCAACATCATCGGCGTGATCGTGTACATCTCGGCCAACGCGGGCGAGCCGGGCCCGAAGCGGGACGAGGAGAAGAAGAACCACTACTCGTACGGCTGGTCCTTCTACTTCGGCGGGCTGTCGTTCATCCTGGCCGAGGTGATCGGCGTGCTGGCCGTCAACATCTACATCGAGCGCAGCCGCGAGGCGCACTGCCAGTCTCGCTCGGACCTGCTCAAGGCCGGCGGGGGCGCGGGCGGCAGTGGCGGGAGCGGCCCCTCGGCCATCCTCCGTCTGCCCAGTTACCGCTTCCGCTACCGCCGCCGCTCCCGCTCTAGCTCCCGCTCCAGCGAGCCGTCGCCGTCGCGGGACGCGTCTCCCGGCGGCGCCGGGGGCCCGGGCTTCGCCTCCACGGACATCTCCATGTACACTCTCAGCCGCGACCCGTCCAAGGGCAGCGTGGCCGCGGGGCTGGCGGGGGCCGGCGTCGGCGGCGGCGGCGGCGGCGGCGGCGGTGGTGGTGGTGGCGGCGGCGGCGGCGGCGGCGGCGGGGCGTACAGCGGCGCGGGCGCAGGCGCGGGCGGCGGCGGGGCGGGCGCCGAGCGGGACCGCGGGGGCGCGCCCGGCTTCCTCACGCTGCACAACGCCTTCCCCAAGGAGGCGGGCGGCGGCGTCACGGTCACGGTCACAGGGCCGCCCGCCGCGCCCGCCCCGCCCGCGCCCGCGCCCGCCGCGCCCGCCCCCGGGACCCTGGCCAAGGAGGCCGCCGCCTCCAACACCAACACGCTCAACAGGAAAACCACGCCGGTGTAGGGGCGCGCGCCGGGGGGCGCCGAGGGGGCGTGTCCGGGGCGCGTGCGCGGGCGCGCGTGCAACGAGGCTGCCGTGGGGGCGGGGGCGCCCCTCCCTCCCCGCGAGCGCGCTGGAGACTGCTTGGCCTTCCCCCGCGCCCCGCGCTCGGATCGGGGACCCCCACCGGGTGGAGGCCGTTGGGAGGGGGCGTCGTGTTTTATTTTTTTTGTGGGATGGGGGGTGGGGGGAGGGCCGTGGAGTTTTTTTGCAGTTTTGAGATGTTTTCTTTTTAATGTTTTGCTGTGTGCATGTGGGGGCGGGGCGGGGGGGAGGGAGGGACTCCCAGCCCAGCCCAACTCCTGGAGAGGGGCCCATAACACACGAATATATAGTTATACCTACAAACTATATATATGCCCTATGTGAAGAGGCAGAAAGGTAAAGAGAAGGCTTGCAGAAAGGCAAGGTAACAAGGAATGGACGTTCTCATTCATTCACTTTTTCATTCATTATTTCACAAGGGTTTATTGAGTGCCTCTTATGCACCAGGAAGGTCCTGGGGAGGGAACATAATGGCCACAGAGGGTGACTCGTTCATTCGTTATCTGAAATCCATTGGTATACTTAAGCACTAGGCATTGGGGTAGCCGCTGAGCCTACAGAAGGAAGACAGCGTTCCCCAATGTCCTCATAGAGTTTGCATCTTGTGCAAGAGACAGACATTCATCAAAGAACTGTATATACAAAGAGTAAGTTATGGTTAGAACCCAGGAGAAATCTGAAATGCTTTGACTTGCTCTGTTAGGGAGATGTAACCCAATTTAAAAGTTAGGAATATTTTAGCTGACATTGAAAGGATGACAAGGCACCAGCCGGGTGAAGCTGGGGAAGTGTCTCAGCCAGGGAGCAGCATATGCAAAGGCCCTGGGGCAGGAAGAGCTTCCAGGGAGGGCCTAAGTGTAGCAAGCCAGGTGCAGATGGGACAAGACAAAGCTGGAGAGGTAGACACAGCTTGACTGCCCAGGGACTTGTAGGTTAGGTCAGGAGTTTGGATTTCATTCTGAGGGCAGCAGGGAGCCATGGAATGGCTTTAAACAGGAGCACAATGTGAATAGGGCACAAAAGGGAGGCCAGAAATCAAAGAGGAGAGTGAGAGGCAGAGGCAGGCTGAAATTCAGCATCAAACACAGGCCCTGGTCCTTGAAACTCCCATTCCTGGGAGGAAGCAGGTAATCACAAAATCCTAGAGCACAGCAAGGCATCTGGTGTACAGGAGAAGCCCTGTCTCTGTGGGACTTAGACATTTGTGTCTCATTCATGCATTAATTCAGCCATTCACTCATTGACATTTCTGTGCCTCTGCTAACATACCAGGCAGTGTGTGTTGGGATCAGGGTCCCCCAAGATGAAACAGACCGTTCCCTTGCTCCCGAGGTGGAGTCGTCAAAAACTGTATTGTGGGCAGGGTGATTGGTGCTGTGACAGGGACTATGACGGACACTTGAATGGAGAACACAGTGACTGAGCTCCAGCAGTCAGCTGTACTCTGGGAAACTTCCTGGAGAACCTAATCCCAGCCGAAGTTTAAGAAGGATGCATAGGAACCTTTCAAGTGACAAAGGGGCCAGGGGGAGAGACATGGCACTCTGTATTTGGGACAGGGTTCAAAGTTCTGGGACATCGCAGGCCTGGGTAGGGTCAGAGGTCAGGTCAGAGAAGGAGGCAGAGGCCAGAGCTGAAAGGTGCTGGAGTGCCAGGTGAAGGAGTTTGGGCTTTATTCTGAGGGCAGTGAGGAGAAACGGGAGTTTTGAGCAGCAGAAGTCCAGGACTGGATTGCGTGTTAGAAGGAGCCACTTGGGAAAGTGGTGAAAGAGGCTGATGCTCTGGGATAGGGGAGAAGAGGGCCACAGGTGAGCTGAGCAAGGGCTGTGGGTGTGGAGGGGATGGATTCAAAGGCCACCAGGGATGCAGAAGGGATGTTGCTTCATGGATGTCCCTTCATTTGCTCAGTAAATATTACCTCTGTGCCAGGCCCTGAGCCTGACCATACTGGGGGATGGAGATGCTTCAGACACTGCCCAGCCCTCTAGGGCTCCCAGTCTGGTGGGAAGACAGCCTGGGACATGGAGGGGGAGGAAGCAGTCATTGGAGGTGCCAGGGGCTTCAGCAGCCTCTGTTCTGATGACAGGAGGCAGCCAAGGGAGGGATGGGATCAGACTGGGTGTTGGGAGTTCCCCTTGGGGGCCCTATGGGTGGACTAGAAACAGGGAGAACCTGGAGGGCAGGGAACCAGGGAGGAATTCCCTGGGAGCAGTTTTAGGGAGAGTGGGTAGAAAATATGGGGGAAGAACTACAGGACAGAGTGTACAGAAGCTCAATGGAGAGACAGAACACGGAGAGGCAGAGTCCAGAGAGACAAGATGGGTGGGAGGGGGGGATTCCTTGGTGGAGGAGGGGGTAGAACTGGTTGGGGGGGGGGCATGGATTCTAGAGTCCAAAGGCCAAATATAGAGCAAGAAAGAGGTGAAGGATGGGGGAGATGAAGAGGAGTGGAGAGATGGGAAGAGCGGGGTTGAGGGAGGGGATGTAAGAGTCCCAGAGCCAGGGAAAGTTGAAGACCCTGAGGGTGAGCAGATGTGGAGAGAGAGGGGAGCAGAGGTGCACATGTCAGAGCATGGATGTCTCAGAGGTACACAAAACTAAACAGAGACAGAGAGGTGGAACCATAGAGAAGGATCCAGAGATCTGTCCCGAAGCAAGCGTGGAGACAGGATAGGAATGACCCACTTTTGTTTGTGTTCAGGATTAGAATGCAAGAAGTATTTATCAAGTGCCAAACTGTTCTGGACCCAGGCTAGGCCTACGGAATGTGGTGGGCAGACGGTCAAGGTCCTGCCCTCTGGGATCCTTGGGAGAGACCAACGATAAACACCGTGGTTACCAAGAGGTGAATTAACACTATCCAGGGTGTGGTGACAGTGATGGGACACGGGACTTCAGGCCTCACTGCAGTGGTGACATTTGAACAGATATGGGACTTGTCACATGGAAAGAGGACAGGACAAGCATTCAGGCCACCCAAGGTGGCACGGGAGGTTTGGGAGGAGACCTTGTGGCAGGCCGATTAACAGGGGTGAACACAGTAGGGCAAGGTCAGGGCATAGGCTAGGTGCCCATCCTGTAGTCCTGGGAAGAAATTTGCATTTTAGGAAGCCTGAGTGACAGAAAGAGGAATTATTAATCGGACTTGCACAGCACCGAGCTGTGGTGTGTTGCTTGGAAAGGGGTCCTGGAACAAGGAATCAGGATTTGGGTGGGAGGGACCAGGCGTCCTTCTTTGGACATGTCAAGTTGCAGATGCCTGCCTGAAACCCAATTCAGGGTATCGGGTAACCCGCTGGATATGTGAGCTTCAGGGAGAAGCCATGGCTGGTGATATAAGTTTTGGAAAGGTCAGCATACAGGAGACATTGAAGCCACGGGGCTGCCCTGAGTGGGGGAGGGGGTGCCTAGAGGGAGAATGCCGACAGAGAGGTGACCCTGGCTAGAGGCTCAGGGTCATCTGTGTGGGGGAGAAGAGGATGTAGCAAACGAAGCCCTGGGGGAGGAGGTGACCATGGGCTATGCAGTGGCCAGTGGAACTGAGAACTGCAGAGAAAGCCCAGAAGCCAGAGGATGGCGAGGTCTGGCCTGGTAAGAGGTCATTTCAGTGCAATGGTTGAGACCAGAAGAAGGGAAAGGGGCAAGCCACTTTTTAGCATGAAAATTACAAGGGCTTTCATACCAAAGGAAGTTCATACTCTTTTTGGGAAAAGACAGCAAGGGGAGGCAGGAGAGAACTGTGCACTCCCACGTGGTTTAGCGGGGGTGAGATGCAGACCAGGGGATTGCGGGTGGTGGTGGTGGTGGTGGTGGTGGTGGTGGTGGTGGTGGTGGTGGTAGGCAACCCGGGCCAGGAGGGGAAGATGGAGTCAGGACATGGGCACTGTGCTGCCCGGGCAGGGTGTGCTCCGAATGCTCCGGCTCCCCTCTGGGTCCTGTCGGGCTTGAGAAAGGAGAGAACAGGTGTCACTCATTTAAGGAGTCCCAGGCCTTCCAGGAGCCTGGCCGGCAATCTCCCAGCTGCTGGTTGAGAGACAGGGAGCAAGGCTGGTTAGAACATAGAGGGAGGTGCGTCCCGACGGGCCCCTTCCCCTCTCTTGGGAGGACCTGTCTGTGTGTCACATCTCATTTCATCCACCAGTCCATCTTTTTAAGTCACCCAATTTACATCTCCCAAAGCCTCCTGTGTGTCCTGGGCTGGGCGGTGTTGAGGACAAAGATGAGTCTCTCCTGTACCCTTCCCTGCCCCAGGCTGGTGGGAGAGCTGGAGAGACACACACACACACACACACACACACACACACACACACGGTCACATTCCAGGCAACTCATGCTCCAATGCAAGCCACACAGGGCGCTGAACGTGTCCACAGCAGGGCGGACGGACAGGGCCAGGGTGCACCCTGGAGCGGCCAACCATGGATGAACAGAAGAGGTGGTGGAAGGTGGGTCCCACCTGGCCTGTCTGCACAAGGGCTGAGGGAGGGGGAAGGGGTGAAGATGAGGCCCTGCTGCCATTCCACATGGCCATCCCTGTCCCTGCCCCCAGGGGAGCTGAAACTGCATGGAAGGTCCCCTGGGGGCCCCCTGTCTAATAAACTCAATGATGAGGACTGTGGTTCTGGTTCCAGGGCCCCTGACACCCAGCCTCTCCCTGAGGCCTGCCCCTTTCACCCCTGGGGAGCTAAGCACCATCAAGAGTTCTTGCATCCATCAAGACCCAGGAGTCCGAGTCCCAGTCTTCCGTCCCAGGGCTTCCAGCTCTCAGACCCAGGAGTCCAGGCCCCTAGCCCCCTCCTCCCTCAGACCGGGGAATCCAAGCCTCCAGTCCTCTCCACCCTCGGACCAGGAGTCCAGCCCCAGCCCCTCCTCCTCCCTCAGACCCAGGAGTCAGGGGCCCCAGTCACTCCTCCCTCAGACCTAGCAATTCAGGCTCCCAGCCAGGCCTGCTCCGGACCCCAAATCCAGGTTCCCTGCCACCATGGAGATGGGATCCTCGGCTCAGGCGCTTGCCCCTTAAGGAAATAAAAGTCCCCTCGGGCTCCAGCCGGGTCAGGACCCCGCCCCCAGGCCCTCCTCCCGGGGCAGTTTCCCTCCTCCCCTCGCGTCCCCTTAAAATACCCAGGGTCCCTATGGTAACAGGCGCTGGGCGACAGGTGCGGGTGTTATTTACGGGTCGAGCCTGAAATAGCCCGGGAGGGCGCGGGGGTAGGCGGGTGGGGCGACGCCGGACCGAGCCGAGCGGCGCGTCGGGGCGGAGCGGGCGGCGACTTGCAGGACCCGACGGCTCGGAGGCGTCGCGGAGCTGGGGCCGGCGCGGCGCGGAGGCAGGAGAGCGAGAGGGGGCCCTGCCCGGGAGACCAGGGTGGGAGGCCTGCGGGAGGCAGTTGGCCTGGAGCTGAGCCTGGAGCCCTCCCGGCCCGGCAGGCCCTGGGAGCCCGGGGGAGGAGGAGCCGAGTGATCCCAAAGGGACGCTGAGTCCCTTCCGGGTCCCAGCTGTCCTTCGAATCCCGGGGGGATTTCGTGCCCGTTTCCTGAGCCTCAGTGGGGACCACAGCCCTTCCCTCTGGCCCCAATAGGGACCCCAGGTCTCCCTCCTGAGCCCCGGGGCGTCTGCCAGCCCCCTTCTCTGGACCCCACTGTGTCTCTGAGCCACTGTCCTCTCTCTCAGACGCAGGGAGACTCTCTGATCTCTCGTCTCTGAATGGCCAGGGAGACACCCACCCCCTTTTCCTGAAGCCACGTCAGGACTCCACTGTCCCCTTCTGTGAATGTTGGGGGCCCTACGGCCTTTCTGAGACCCAGAAGGAGTTTGGATCTCTTCTGAACTCCAGAGGGGACCCAGCTTCTCCCACTCCAGACTCTGAGCCCAAAAGGAACCAGGAGACTTCTCTCAAACACTCAAGAGGCCCTCGGCAACCCTCCCTGGGTACCCCGAGCTCTGAGCCTTAGTGGGGTGCTCCTGGACACCCAGTTTCCCTCTGGTGATTCCTCCCAGTGGGGACCCAGAGTGACCCCTCAGAGCCTCAGCCAGGGCTCAGTTCTTGCTCTGGAGCCCTGAGGTCCCTCTGCTAGAGACCCAGGTTCCAGCTCTGCACTTTGGGGGTACCCTGCCTTTCTTCTGGGTCCCACCTTCCTTGTGGAGTTTCTGGGCCTCCCCAGGCCCTCCTCTGAACTTGGAGGGTTTCCGCCCAGAGGCTCTATTTTTTCCTCTTCTAAGCTCCGGAGGAAACCTCAACTCCCCTACTGGAGGTTCTGGGGAAGGTTCACATCTTCCTTTCTCAGAATCCAGTGGAAACTGAGCCCCTCACTCCTTCAGGACCACAGGCGCTTGCCTCCCCGCTCCCGCCCTCAGGACCCTCCTCCGCTCTGCCTCTCTTGCACCTGTTCTGAGCCCCGCCAGGGCTGCCGCCTCCAGGATGATGATGTGGTCTAACTTTTTCATGCAAGAGGAGGACCGGCGGCGGCGGGAGGCTGCGAGCCGCCGGCGGGCTCAGGGGCAGCACCAGCTGACGCCCGAGCGGGAGGGAAAGATCAAGCTAGGGCTCCTTCTGAGCGCCGTGGGCGCCACGCTGGCCGTGCTGGCCGTGGGCACCGAGTTCTGGGTAGAGCTCAACACTTACAAGACCAATGGCAGTGCTATTTGCGAGGCCGCCCACATGGGGCTGTGGAAGATGTGCACCAAGCGGCTGTGGCAGTCCGACGTGCCTGCGGGCAGAGACACCTGCGGCCCCGCGGAGCTGCCCGGAGGTGAGAAGCCACGCCCCCAGCCCGAGGATTGTACCCCAAGGGAGTGGGAGCGGTGGGGGTCAGCGGAACCCATACCCCAGGGGGACCCTGAGCCCCAAGAAGGAAACCTGCAGCCTCAGAACCAGCCCATGCCCACATCAGCCAGTGCTCACTGGTATAACCTTTGCCCCAGACACAAACTATATTGGGGGTGGGGGGGTAGAGTAGGGGGTAAGGGAGAGAGAAGAGGGAGAGAAGAAAGACTACTTCAGACTAGCCTGTAACTGGCCTTTCTGTACCCATCCCCCAAGCAGCCTGTCCCAGTTATATCCCGTGCCCCAAACTGCCTGTACCCTCAGATTAGTCTGTGCCCTAAAACTAGCTCATACCTGAAACCAGCCTGTACCCCCAGACTGGCCTGTGCGCCTGGGCCAGCCTACACCCCCAGACCAGCCTGTGCCCCCAGACCAGCCTATACCCCCCCAGATCAGCCTGCACCCTCAGACCAGCCTGTACGTGCAGAGTAGCCTTCACCCTAGACAAGCCTGCACCCCCAGATCAGCCTGAACTCCAGGCCAGCCTGCACCCTCAGACCAGCTGGTACCACAGGCCAGCCTGTGCCTCAGACCATGCTCTGACCTCCAGAGCTCTTGTACGTCCACCAGAGCATGCGGGCCCAGACATCTGTGTGTCTCCAGGCCAGCCTGTATCCCAGAGAGAATCTGTGCTCCCTGAAGAGATCTTGTACCTCTCCATGCAGCCCATGTCCTGAGCCCCGACCTGTCCCCCACCACACCTCTGGCAATGCAAGCAGCCTGCACTTCCCAGAAGCACCCACACTCCTGACACAGCCTGGGCTCCTGGAGAGAGAGTTGGGGTTTGCCAGTCACCCTGCAACATCCCAGTGGAGATCTGATGCCTCCGGGAAACGTGCAGCTTCATCTCCATCCCTCCCACTCTGGAGTGTCCAAACTGGACCCTCTGGTCTTTCTTACTTTCTATTACAGACACCCCACAGCCCTCACTGTTCTACAGAATGCCCTTTCACCCCTGCCGATGCCAGAAAGCTATCCCATACCTCACACTCTCCCCGACGGGGCATGCTATGCCCTTCAAGTACACCAGTGGGACATCCTATACCCCTTGGGAGCCCCAGCGGGCTCTTGCTCTGTATCCCACACCCTCGCTGTCTGTACGGGTTGTCACGGGCTTCATCACCCACATGAGATCTCCAGCACTCTACTCTCCCAGCACCTCAGTGCTCCTCAGAGAAGATCCTCTACCCCTCTGGGCTCAGGATGAGATTTCCCTTCTCACTTATCTAGATGTGCTATCTTATATCCATAGGATCCCAAATAAGATGTCCCAAGTCCTTGAGAGCAAAATGAGATGCCCAGCACCCCTTGTTGTGTGAGTTCCCTACCCACTCAGGGTCTGGATTAAACACTTCGCTTCTGCAGATGGGCTCATTTTTTGTTTTTTCTGTTTGCCCCGTGGAGTCTCGGGCAGGAAGTTCCCAAATGTTGCCAAAATGAGCTGCCGTGGGAATCCTATGCTTGTGTAATATGTTTGGAGGCTTATGCCCCCAGGCTTTGTTCGAAGTACTTCACATGTGCGAACTCATTAATCCTCGTATCCTTGTAGCAACCTTCTGGATAGGTACTACGTATCATCCCCATTTTATAGAAGCCAGGAATGAGGAGTGAGGAAGGTTAAGCGGCTTTATCTCTGCACCCAGGCTAGTCATAGGGGATTTGAACGCTGGTTGTCTCTGTTCTTAACAACTACACTGGATTGCATCTCACTAGTCCACAAAGATGTCCCAGAGATCCTGGCTGTCCCCTGAGGGGATGCCCCCTGCCCCAAGCTCACTGCACAAGGCAGGATTCCTCACATCCCTTGATGCCCCCCCCCTGCCCCATTGATCAGAAAGGACTTCAGCTTCCTCCCAGGAAGGTCTCCATCCTCCCTCCAAGTCCTGACCCTCCAGGGGACCCTCCAGAAACTCACAACTTCCATTATCTCAGGACTATCCCACACGTTGCCCTAGTCTTCAAAGGGCTCTCATATTTCCCTGGGCTGCATGGGGAGAAGGGTGTATGTGAGCCATCCTACTCTTTTCCAAATGGGCTATGCCATCTGGAGTCAGAGGTGAGAGGTCCTCAATTCTGAGTAGCCAAAACAGGAGGCCAGACAGCCCGCACTCTCTCAGAAAGATATACCAGACCTTCTTACTCTCTAGATGGGACTTCACCTTTCCCTCATGGATGAAGACCTTGGTCCCCCACTGACTGCTACAAAATAAGCAGCCTCACCCTTTGCTCTACTGCATGAAGCATCTTTTACATCTTGCTGCTGCAAGATTGCTGCCGCTGCGGGGTAAGGACTCCCGTCAAACTGCTTTGGACGGGACCCCGCCTGCCCCTCGCCTTCCTTTGGGGCACGGCTGTGGGGTCTCCCCTCACCTTGCCTGACTCAGCACCTTATTTCTTGTCACTCCACAATTTGGTCAGTTCCTTTCTCCTTCTCCAGACCACCCAGCCCCCCTCTCCTACATCTTGAACCTCTCTTCCTGTCTGCCTTCCCATGCCTCAGTTTCCCCATCTGTAGAAGGAGAGTGTAGGGCCAGGCAAATTCTCTGAGAGGTGCTGGTTTTGAAATGCAGTTCGTAAAGTGTCCCCTCTCCCGCCTTTTTAAAGCTTTGGTGTCCTTGGACCTCAGGTACACCAAGTCGGATGAATCTGGTTCTTCTTTGGCGGACACCACAATTGTCAACAGTTGCCTTCCCAAGATCTTTCTCATGCTTTATTTTAGATGCTGTTCTTCCCTGTCCCCCCACCATTCCTTTCTTTTTTTAAATTAATTTATTTTTAAAAAATTTTTTATAAACATATAATATATTTTTATCCCCAGGGGTACAGGTCTGTGAATCACCAGGTTTACACATTTCACAGCACTCACCAAAGCACATACCCTCCCCAATGTCCATAACCCCACCCCCCTTCTCCCAACCCCCCTGCCTCCAGCAACCCTCAGTTTGTTTTGTAAGATTAAGAGTCACTTATGGTTTGTCTCCCTCCCAATCTCATCTTGTTTCATTTATTCTTCTCCTACTCCCTTAAGTCCCCATGTTGCATCACCACTTCCTCATATCAGGGAGATCATATGACAGTTGTCTTTCTTCGCTTGACTTATTTCGCTAAGCATGGTACGCTCTAGTTCCATCCACGTTGTCACAAATGGCAAGATTTCATTTCTTTTGATGGCTGCATAGTATTCCATTGTGTATATATACCACATCTTCCTTATCCATTCACCACCATTCCTTTCTAACTCGGCTCTTTAAAGGGCTGGGTATGCACACACTAATATACATGTTAACTTGGAAAATACTGAGCATTCTTTATATCTGTCTGTGTTTTAATTTACATAAATGATACCATGCTGTGGATTTTTTTCCTGTTTATGATTTTTTTTTTCTCAACACTTGCTCAGCTCTCCCCACATGGCTTTGTTACTCTAATTCTTGGCTACTGTGCGCTGCAGAGATTTGCTCAAGAGCCAGTCCCTCACCCTTACTTGAGCCCCTAGACATGGATGCTTGGGCTGATTCTGATTCCCCGTTCTTAGCAACAGTGTTGCAGCAAACATGCACATGTATGTTCCTGCTCCTAGTGTTTGCCTGGGCACGTACCCAGAGATGAAATTGTTGGGCTATAGGTTATCAATGTACTTCATTTCGTAAAGGACGTCAGAGTGCTTTCCAAAAAACACGAGTGTATACTCCCAGCTGTTTCCTCTTCTCTTTCCACTGCTTGATATTATCCTTTTAATATTTGCCAATCTAATTGATCTAAAGTGGCGTTCCCCTGCTGATTTAAGTTGCATTTCTGGGATCCCTGGGGAGGTGGAGCATCTCTTCATATCCTTGTGAGTCATTCAGACGTCTTCTGTGAATTGACTATTTCTGTCCTTTGCCCATTTTTCAGTTGGTTTCCCTCTCTTTTCTTGCTGACCTGCAGGAGTGAATTCTTTCTGAGATGAGAATCTCTTCCGAGTCTATTAACCTTCTGTTCCCCATATCTTGGTGTCCTTTGTTGAATAAAGCGATCATTGTTTATAATCCCACGTGGCCCTCAGCAAACCCATATGGTGGAGCCTGGAACAAGACTGTTTTCTCATTTTATAGAGAAAGAGTCAGAGGCCCCAAAGAGGTCAGTGGCTCTCACTAAGCCACAGATCTGGACCTCAGAGCAGACTGGAGCCTCAGCTCCTGATAGCTAGGTGACGGCAGGTGGTTTTTGCTTCGAGCATCATCTGTGTCCTGTGTCTGTTGGGGATGCGGATGTCCTATTTTTAGGCTGCTGTGAGTGATGCTAAATGTCCATCCTGACCTTAGCCTAGCAACTTCCATGTCACCACCTCTTTCTCTCCTGCTCCCACAGAAGCAAACTGTACCTATTTTAAATTCTTTACCACGGGGGAAAATGCACGCATCTTCCAGAGAACTACAAAGAAAGGTGAGAACTGAACCCTGCGGTGGGGGAGCGGGGGTGAGGGGATAGGCTGGCCATGCTGGAGGAGTTCTTGATGACATTGTCTTCTCTGCTTCGCCCTGGGAGGTCCCATCTTTGGGGGAGCCCTGCCGTGCCTGATGCTTCTGCCCCAGCTCTGCCTTTGTCACGTGCTGTGTGACTTCAGGCAGGCCACAGCCCCTTTCTGTGGGTAGTATTTTAACATCTTAGTGATGTGTGCTCACCACATGCTAAGCACAGTGCTGAAGGTTTCCTTTCTAAGAACTCTGGTCTCTTACATGACCCCGTGGGGCAGCAGCTCTGTCTTCATCTTCCAGATGAGGAAATGGAGGCCCAGAAATGGTTACATTTACTTCTCCCGGGAAGTGGCAGAGGGAGTGGCAGAATTCAAACCCAAATAGTCCTGACTCCTGGGCAATGATCTCCGATGGAATCTTCCATGAAATGAAAATGTTATCTTTGCTGACCAGTATGGTAGCCATGGGCCCCATGTGGCTGCTGAGCACTTGGAATGTGGCTAGTGTGATGGAGAAACTCAGTGTGTGTGTGTTTTAAGAATTTATTTATTTATTTGACAGAGAGAGAGCATGAGCAGGGGGGGAGGAGCAAGGGGAAAGGGAGAAGCAGACTCCCCACTGAGCAGGGAGGCCAATGTGGGACTCGATCCTAGGACCCTGGGATCATGACCTGAGCTGAAGGCAGAGGCTTAACAACTGAGCCACCAGAAACTAGGTTTTTTTTGTTTTTTAATTTGGAGTTTGTTTGCTTTTAAGTAGGCTTCATGCATGGAAGCCCAATGTGGGGCTTGAACTCACAACCCTGAGATCAAGACCTGAGCTGAGATCAAGAGTCCAACCTTCATGGGCCACCTGGGTGGCTCAGTCAGTTGGGCATCTGCCTTCAGCTCGGGTCCTGATCTCAGGGTCCTGGTATGGAACCCCACATCAGGCTCCCTGCTGAACAGGGAGCCTGCTTCCCTCTGCCCCCTCCCCTGCTCGTCCACACTTGTTCTCTCTCTCAAGTAGGGTGAGATCTTTAAAAAAAAAATAGAGCCAGACATTCAACCCACTGAGCACCAAGACACCCCAAATTTTGTTTTAATTTAAGTCCACTTAAAATGAAAAGACTGCACATAGACCACACACATACTGAATAATGGAACTCTTAGAATTTTACCCTTTCTGCTACAACCACAGCCTCTCCATCAGCCCAGTGTCTCAGTATTCCTCCCCACCAGTAAGGGATTGTGGTCGTATCATGACTCTTATCCAGTCTTTGTAAGGATTTAATGCGACAATGCAGCTAAAACAGACGGTGTGGTGTCCCGTGCATAGTAGAGTGGGTCTCCCTCCTTTGTGTCTTGTCTTTGTGCTCAGTGAGCTCAGGCAAGTCTCTGTGCCTGTCTGGGAGAGGAAGTCATCAGCGTGCCGGTGTTCAGCACACCTGCTGTGTGCCAGGCGCTCCACTGGGCACATTAGATTTTTAATCCTCACAACAACCCAATCAAATAGAGATTTTGATCCTGATTTTCTAGAGGAGGAAACCAAGGCTCAGAGAGGTTTGGTGATTTCTACTACAGCCTTCCAATGAGGAAGTGGCTGGGGAGAATTCTGACTTGGACCATTTCACTGTAACATACTCTCTTCTCTGTTGTCACCCTCACGTCCACTGTCTTAGCTGCTTCACCTGTAATGATGGTCCCTTTCCCTTCCTATCCCGGCTGTGTCTCCTCTTTGCTCTGGGGTCTCAGGCAAATCCCTGGCCCTCTGCAAGTCTTAGTTCCTTCAACAGCGTAAGCAAAATATTGGACTGGATGATCTACCTGAAAAGTTTTGACTAGATCTGAATCTTCCATCTTCTTAGTTCTGGGTCCCTATAGGGGAGATCTTCCTACATCCCATGTTCTCTGCTTCTTCCCTTTCCTCCCCTTGCAGAAGTGAATCTGGCAGCTGCAGTGATAGCAGTCCTAGGCTTGGCAGTCATGGCCTTGGGGTGCCTCTGTGTCATCATGGTGCTCAGCAAAGGTGCAGAGTTCCTACTCCGAGTTGGAGCCGTCTGCTTTGGCCTCTCAGGTGAAGGTTGGGAGCCTGGAGACTGAGGGAATTGCATGCTGGGTGGTTGGATCTCCAGGCACTGTTGCATGCTGGGAAGTAGCGTGTCCAAGCACTGTTGCATGTTGGGAGGTTAGATCTCCAACTACTGTTGCATGCTGGGAGGTTGGGTTTCCAGGCACTGTTTCATGCTAGGAGGTTGGATCTTCAGGCACTGTTCCAGGCTGGGAGGTTGGGTCTCCAGGCACTGTGCATGCTGGGAGGTAGGGTGTGTTGAACACTGTTGTATGCTGGGAGGTAGGGTCCCCAAACACTCTTGCATGCTGAGAGTTGAGGGAAACCCGTGGGCTATAGTAGGCTCCAAAATGGGAGAATTCCAAGTTTTTTTTTTAAGATTTTATTTATTTATTTGACAGAAGGAGAGAGATCACAAGAAGGCAGAGAGGCAGGCAGAGAGAGAGGAGGAAGCAGGCTCCCTGCTGAGCAGAGAGCCTGATGTGGGGCTCGATCCCAGGATCTGGGATCATGACCTGAGCCGAAGGCAGAGGCTTAACCCACTGAGCCACCCAGGCGCCCCGAGAATTCCAAGTTTTGTTGTTGTCTGGGGATCAAGGTTCTCCAGACACTATTTTAAATTTGGACCAAGGGTCTCCAAGGATTATTGCATGCTGGGTTGGATGCTGGTGATTGGAGAAGCTCAACGTTTATAGCAGTCTCAAACATAGGAGAATTCTGAGCCCTGTTGTTGGCTGGGAATTGGTGTGTGGGGGGGGTGCATCTCCAGGTTCAACCTGGAGTCTTCAAACACTGTTGTATACTAGGAAGTTGAAGGACATCTCTTAGCATTGTTGGATTCTGGGAATCACAGGGCTATTGTAGGCTCAAATGTGAGGGTTCTAAGCCCTATTGTTCACTGAGAATTGGAAGGTCTCCAAACATTCTTTTAGATTTGGAACTGGGGTCTTTAAGGACTGTTGTATTCTTGGAGTTGATGGTCCAAAAAAAAAAAAAAATGCTACATTTTGTTAATGTAGTCCTCATTGGATCGAATGTTTTCTAAGGAAGATATAAAAGTCATTAATTATATTAGCTTCATTTATTTATGCTTTGTGTGTTTACGAGCACTTGCTATAGTTCATGTGTTGTGCTAAGGGCTGGAGATACAAGACTAACAAGACATGGTGTCTGTCCCTCACAGAGCCTAGATTCTGACAGAATTAGATCTAGTAACCGGGGACATCTGGGTGGCTCAGCTGGTTAAGAATCTGCCTTCAGGGACACCTGGGTGGCTCAGTTGGTTAAGCGGCTGCCTTCAGCTCAGGTCATGATCCCAGCGTCCTGGGATCGAGTCCCACATCGGGCTCCTTGCTCGGCAGGGAGCCTGCTTCTCCCTCTGCCTCTGCCTGCCATTCTGTCTGCCTGTGCTCGCTCTCTCTCTCTCTGACAAATAAATAAAATCTTTAAAAAAAAAAAAAAAAAAGAATCTGCCTTCAGCTCAGGTCATGATCCCAGTGTCCTGGGATGGAGTCCTGCATTGTGTGCCCTGCTCAGCAGGGAGCCTGCTTCTCCCTCTCCTTTTGCTGCTCCCTCTGCTTATGCTCTCTCACTCTGTCAAATAAATAGATAAAATATAATAAACAATTGAACCGTAATGAGTAATTACACATATTACAACCATAATTGTGACGAGAGTCAGGATAAAGCCTATTAGGGGAGTGTATTGTAGTGAGGGTATGTCCGAGAAACTCAGAGAAGGTGATATTTAAGCTGACAATTGAAGAATGAATGGGAATCATCCTATCAGAGTGTGGTGGTGACAGAGGTGGTGGCAAAATTGGTGGTGTTTGTGGCGATGTTGGCAATGATGGTGATGATGATGGTGATGAAGGTTTAGCATGTACAGAGGTTGTAAAAGACTTAACAAGTTTGAGGAACAGAATGAAGGTCAGAGCATAAAGCAGGACAAATCTTGCACAATGGTACATGGTAACTCTAACAACAAGAGAGGTAGATCCTGGTGCAAGGTAAGAGAGACATGATGAATCTTTGAGAGCACGAACATATGACTGGAAAATAATAATGGCCAATTCTTATTATTTTGTTGCCTTAGGTATCTTCCTAAATAAGAGGGGGAATTCAGTCATGTCCCTTCCTTTCTTTCATTAATTCATGTGTTCATTTTACTCTTGGTGCACACACAGACACAGTACACACAATACGTTTGTACATGTATGTAGAGGTCCTATCAGAATGTACAAGACAGAAAGGTGCTTTCCCTTATGGAGATTATCATCTGGTTAAGGACACAGAAATATCACAGGTCATCCCACCATTATAAACTTCTAGGTGCTATAGAGGAAAAGGAAAGTAGATTTCTGTGAGAGTGCATAATAAGAATCCTTGGTTTAAAGCAGAGAGTTAGAGAGTTACCATGAGTAACCGAGCTAGACAGAGTTTGATGAAGTTAAGGTCTTGAAAGAAAGCCAGTGTGGCTGGAGCATGGAGAGTGAAGCAGATCCTGGTATAAAAGATGGACCAGGGAATCAAGAGATCTGGGTTGGAATCCCAATTTCTGAAGAGTCACGTGATCTGGCAAATTTTTTTTTTTTTTAAATCTCTGAGCCCAAATGTTCTTATATCCCCGAACTCACTCATCCAAACATCCATGTGTCAAATATCCATCCCATCCGTCCATCCAGGCATCCATCTATCAATTCATTAATCCTCCTCCCACTCTCCTCTCTTCTTTCTTTTCCATCTAATCTATTTTTCCATCTGTTCATCCATCCAATTATTGAACAAGTATTTTTTTGATGTCTCGTAAGTGCTCGATGCTGTGTTAGGAACCATTGGGGGATAGAATGATGAATGAGGTCAACATCTCCCTGTTCTCATGGAATTTACAGCATGGTATGGATTTGGTGCTGCTGTTATTACTGAACTCATACCCGGGTTATTCCTGGGGGTGCCATGGAGGTGTGGATAGAAAAGTGTTTTATGGAAGTCTCAGGCATGAAATTTTCTGCAGACTGTACAGCCAAATGAAAGTGAGGGGGCGGATTTGATGCTGTAGGTGCTTTGGTTATATCGGGTATCAGGGACTGTGCAGATTGTGTTTTTAAGATCTCCTTAGATAAAGGGACATATTTGGGTAATATTGTTTCTCTTTATAAAATATACACATCACGTATTGTTCATGTGTTAGAGCTCTGAGACAGACAAGTTTCCTGCCCTTGTGCATTTATAGTTTAGTGAGGGAGATAGAAATTGGCCGGCCAGACAGTACTAATATGAATTAATATATGTTGATAATTCCGGCTGTGGTAAATGCTATAAATGAACAGAGTAAGAAGGAAATGTATAAGAGGGAGATCTGATATTGAATTAAGCAGCAGTGATCAGGGAGGTCTTCTCAGAAGAAGTGTAACATAGATAGGGATGCATACGAGGCTCCAGGCTTGAAAGAATTTGGTGCATCTAAAGGCTGAAAGAAGTCTTACTCTCTACTATTAGGTGAAAAGAGCAGCCAAAAGGGGGCTGAAGAAGTAGGCAAGGGCCAGATCACATGGGCCCTTCTAGGTCATACAAGGGATGTCAGGCTTGGTCAAGGAGGAGGTAGAGAGATGTGCTTAACAGAATAGTGTACGGAGTAGCCCTGGCTTCCCTCAAACCCAAGCTCCACTCCCCATCTATAGACAATAATACATATCTCGTAAGGTCTAGCGGGAAGAGATGAGACACGACAGCATTTGGTGAGATTCTTGGTACAAAGCTAGTGTGTCAAGGCCAGGGGTCCACAGACTATAGCCCATGGCCAAGTCCTTCCATTTTTGTCTTTGGGGTTAGTCATGTTTTCAAACCGCGAATCATACTGTGGTTCCTACCTAGTTCAAAGGCCAATAGAGTAACAATAAATTACTACCACTAGAATAATGTGGGTCCAAGGTCTTACGTGGCCTGGTTCCTGACTACGTGGGACTTCAGCTCTTACCACTCGCTCCCTCCACTCAGGCTATGTGGGCTTCTCCACTCCCCCTCAGATACTCCAAGCTCATTTCCTCAGAGCATTTTGCAATGCTGTCCCCTTAGCCTGGAATGTTCTTCCACTACATCTTTCCGTGTCTTCTTTCCTCGTATCATCTAAGTCTCTGACCAGATATTTCCGTCTCAGAGGGACCACTGTTGACCACTTTGTCTAGAGTAGGTCCACTACCTGGTATGTCCTTACCTTGCCTTTTCTTCCTCCACAAACTCGATCAATACCCGAAATTATGTATTTATGTATGTATTTGTTTGCTCGGGCTGCCATGGCAACATACCAGAGACTGAGGGGAGGGAAGGGGCTTAAAGAACAGAAATGTATTTTCTCACTGTTCTGGAGGCTGGAGGTCTGAGATCCAGGTGTGGGCAGGGCTGCCTTCCTCCAAGGCCTCTCTTCTTGGCTTGTAGATGGCTGTCTTCTCCCTGTGTCCTCACACGATCATCACTCTGTGTGTCTGTGTTCTCACCACCTCTTCTTGTAAGGATATTAGTCATATTGTTCTCCGTATTGGATGAGGGCCCTATTGGCCTCATTTACATTTGATTATTGCTTTAAAGATCCTATCTTCAAATATAGTCACATTCTGAGAAACTACAGGTCAGGACACCAACACCTGAACTTTTGGGGCCACAATTCAGCCCACAGCAATACATCTACCTGGTTATTGTCCAATTCTCCCTTTGGGATGGAGTTCCAGGAGGGCAGGGTCTTTGTTAGTCTTGTTTACAATGAGAGCTCAGGGAAGGTCTGTTGAATGAATGAAGGATGAGTGGATTAGCCAAGGAAGAAAGGGGACTGGAGAACGTCTCCTCCTTGTCCCAATGCTCTTGTACTCCAGTCCCTTAAACTGAGCTGTGTGGGGTCAAGGAGGCCTCAGCAGGGAGCCAGTGACCCATAGGACAGAGTTTCCTGGCTGCATTCTCCAGTCCCCTGATTAAAAACCACACAGGGAAGCAGATTGCCGGGCGGAAGGAGGGTCTGGGATTGAGATTGGGGCCAGACTCAGGGTCAGAGAGAGGAGACCGCTAGGACCCATGACTCATGGATGACCATCAGAGTGTCCTACATGACCTGACCCCTGCTGGTCTCTCTACTTCCATCACCCGCCACTCTCTGCTCCCCACTCTCTTTGTTCCAGCCACACTGACCTTCTCTCTTTCCCCCAAATACCCTGTACTCGTTCTACGGTAGGACCTTTGGACGAGCTGTTCCCTCTGCTTGGAACAACCATCACGTAGTTTTGTGTGTGCCTCGTTCTTTTTTTCATCCTCCAGGTATTACTCAAATGGCTCTTCCTGGTGTCACCATCTTAAAGTCCCTGCTCCACCCCTGGATGTCACTCCCCTTCCCATCACCCTGTATTTATCTCCTTTCCCGGCACACATCACTGTCTGAAATTATCTTGTCTCCTCATGTGTTTACTTTGGAAGTTACAGCCTGGCAGCCCACAGCCAGCAATGACCCAGAAACGTACTTGGGCAGGCAGTGCATAAAAATGTCTCTGAGCAAGTGTTTAAAGGTTGGGCGAATTTCCATAAAAACAGTCATCATTTAAAAAATTCCAGCTATCCTTGAAAAATCAGAAGGTCTGGAATGTAAGTCCCTATTTCTGAAGGGGAAGTGAAGGTTGGCCAAAGCTGAGGTTTGGCTGCTTTTTCTCATGTTTCCCACCACACTCACCTGCCTCGTAGATTTATACTTCCTCGTTGCCTCCTGCGGGCATCTGAGTTTTGCAAGCTTTTTTTACTTGCTCACCACCTGTCTCTTCCGAGTAGAACATAAGCTCCATGAGGTTAGCGTCTTTGTCTGTCTTGTTCTTTCTTCTTCTCTTGTCATTGTTGTTTTTAACCAAATTGCATTGTGACTTGACTGACTTTCTTTTCGTTTTATGATCCCACTTCTTCATTAGGGTATGACAAATGGGCTTTCCTGGGGTATGGTTGATGAGTGGAAATCGTAGTAATTCAAGGTGTCCAAGTTGATGTGTTGGTATACCTGCTCGTCATGAAATGATAAAACTACAGTCAGCCTAATTAACCCTATCTGTCACCTCACATGGCTGCCTTCGTGTGCATGGTGGGAACTCTGAGGACCTAGTCTCATAGCAGATTTCAAGTGTAGGATACAGTGTTGCTAACCATAGTCACACGGCTGGACCTCAGATCCCCACAACTCATTCGCCTTTCGCCTTGCATAGTTGAATTCTGTGCCCTTTGCCCCACATCTCCCCAACTCCCCTCCCCGCCAGCCCTTGGCAACCACATTCTACTCTGGGCTCCCATGAGTCGGACTGTTTCAGATTCCATCATCACTCTTTCCAAAAGCCTTGATGGAGTTTTGTTTTTGTTTTTGGTTTAAGTAACTCTATACCCAATGTGGGGCTTGAATTCACAACCCCTGGGATCAAGAGTTACACATTCTACCAACTGAGCTGGCCAGACACCCCTTTTCTTTTCTTTTTCTTTTTTTAAAAAATATTTTAAAATGGAGTTGTCATTTGCTTTTTGCTGTTCTTGATCCCAGGGCTGGCTTTATTTGTTTGTTTGTTTGTTTGAAGGAGGGGGAGGGGCAGAAGGAAAGAGAATCTGAAGCGGGCTCCATGTCTAGCATGAAGTCCAACACAGGGTTTGATCCCACAGCCCTGAAATCATGACCCGAGTTTAAGTCAAGCAGGATGCTCAACAGACTGAGCCACCCAGGCACCCTGTGCTTTTTTCTTTCTTAAGGCTATAAAACACACACAACATGAAATTTACCATTTCATCCATTTTTGTGGCCGGTCTGTCCGGTGGTGCAGCCAGCCCTGCTCTCCATCTCCACCCCCCCCTTTTTTTTTTAAAGATTTTATTTATTTATTTATTTGACAGAGAGAAATTACAAGTACACTGAGAGGCAGGCAGAGAGAGAGAGAGAAGAAAGCAGGCTCCCTGCTGAGCAGAGAGCCTATGCGGGACTCAATCCCAGGACCCTGAGATCATGACCTGAGCCTAAGGCAGAGGCTTTAACCCACTGAGCCACCCAGGCGCCCCATCTCCACCCGTTTTTCACTTTCGTGTTTCCCCAGCTGAAACTCTGCCCCGTGAAGAAGCAACCCCCATACATTCCCCCGTCCCTCAGCCTCCGGTGGCCACCATTCCATCCCTCTGTCCTTCGGTCCCTCTCAGTTTGTGTTGTGTTCCTTCTGTATCTCCAGCTTCCCAGACTGTGCATGCTGTGTAGTGGGTGTTTAGTAAGCGTCAGCTGGATGAATTGGGGGGGGGGGGTGACAGGAGCATGAGATGGAGCATGTTAGGGAAACGCTCAGATCCAGGTGGGGGGATTTCCCCTGGGGCCCTGAGCACTGTGCCTGTCTTTTCCCCACAGGCCTGCTGCTCCTGGTCAGCCTGGAGGTGTTCCGGCATTCCGTGCAAGCCCTCGTGCGGAGAGTCAGCCCTGAGCCTCCCCCTGCCCCCGCCCTGACCTACGAATACTCCTGGTCCCTGGGCTGTGGGGTGGGGGCCAGCCTGGTCTTGCTGCTGGGGGGCGGCTGCTTTCTCCTGCTCACCTTACCTCCCTGGCCCTGGGGCTCACTCTGCCCCAAGCAGGGGCACAGGGCCGCCTAGAACCACCTCTGTGCCTTGTGCAAGCTACTTCTAATCCCTTCCTTTTCTCCATTTTATCCCCCCAAATCTGCCCCCCCAATCGTGGAGAGACTGTGTTCGCCTTGTTGTGGGGCGCATGGGGTTCGCACAGACCTGCTTCTGCCTCATCTTTTCCCTCTGTGAATATGTTCTTCTCTGTGGCTGAATTGGGATGCTTGGGGGTAGGATGGGGAGAGGATTTTTGCAAACGAGGGTCCCCAGGGAAGGTGGGAGGGAAGGGGACCTGATGGGGTAACGAGGGAGTGGGGTGGCGGATGAGGCCAGGGGGTCTTGGGAGGGAGTTGGACCGATTCGTTTTCTTGATCTGGATGTGTTCACTTGTGGGAGAGACCTCTTCAACCTAATTTGAACCTTGGGGAACCAGGGGAGGGGAAATCTTTGGGTCTGACCTTGCTATGGTCGGTTTGGGATTAAAGGTTTGGAAATTTAACAGCTTTTATTTGGAGTCTGTTTGGGTGTGATTGTGCGTCCTGGGGTAGAGAAAAGTGACTCCCCTGTGCTCTCCAGAAACCTGTGACATTTTACTCAGCCCCGAGTAAATGTCACATGTCAAGAAACCCACAGACAGTGGTAAGAAAATTCAGCGATCTAGAGCACGAATATTGTAGGTTTAACTGCGTTCCTTCCACATCTATGATGGAGTCCTAAGCTCAGGACCTCAGCATGAGACCTGATCTGCTGAGAGGGTCTATACAGAGGTGATGAAGTGAAAATGAGGTCCTCGGGGTGGACCCTAGTCCAGGGACTGGTGTCCTTGTATGGAGGGGAGATCAGGATGCAGACAGGCCGGAGGAAAGAGACAGGGAGAAGGTGGCCAGTCACCTCTGAGCCCCGGAGAAAGCCCGGCCCAGATCCTCCCCCACGGTCCTCAACAAAACAAAAAAACAAACAAAAAAAAACAGCCCTGGGACGCGAAGACCCTGGGCTTCCAGCCTCCAGAGCAGGGACAGCGCAGTCTGTGGTGCTCTGTGAGGATGGCTCCAGCAGGACCTGGGAACAGGTCCTAAAGATGGGCACGTGGCTCTGGGACTGGGGTCTGGGAGAGGCTAAGAACACCACTCTCGAGGTGCATGATGGGTAAGCCTCCATCACCTCCACGAGACTGTGGGAGGGGATGTGCATCCCCAGGGCTCCAAGATAGGCCGGAGAGCTGTCCTCTTGGGGAATGCAGTGACCACATGAACAGAATGCTGGTAAGAGCTGGAGCAGCAACAGCGGGTGCCAGAGGGGAAGGAAGCCCTGGGTCAAGTGTTCCCATCCTGTGGGGGCCAAAGAGCTGGCCTTGAGCCTTGTGAAGACCAGGTATGTATTTCAACCCCAGAATCACAACCTAAGTGCATTCTTCAGTTACACAGGAAAAGCCAAAGCCGATCTGTTATTTCTCAACGGCCAAAGTCTCTTAAACATTTAAAAATACTTAGGGATTTTTAAGGATGCAGGGAGGCCTGAAAGCATGCAACTCTTGATCTGGGGGTTATGAGTCCAAGCCTGACGTTGAATGTAGAGATTACTTAAAAATAAAATCTTTTTTTTTTTTTTAAGATTTTATTTGAGAGAGAGAGAGAGAGCTAGTACAAGTCAGGATGGGGGAGATGGGCAGAGGGAGAGGGAGAAGCAGGCTGTGGGGCTCAATCCCAGGACTCTGGGATCATGACCTGAGCTCAAGGCAGGCACTTAACCCACTGAGCCACCCGGGTACCCCTAAAAATAAATTTTAAACAAATTTATGAATACAAATATGTTAATACCCAGAGATTGATTCCTTTAAATGTTGCTCTATTTATACATACAATTATATATTTATATATAATATTATATATTATGTCAGTATCATATATAGCATATGAGTATTTTATAGTCACTTGGTTACTATATTAATAATACTATGGGTATTATATTTAAATGTTACTATATTCTCTTACACATTTCTATATTTGATTATACATTATAAATACAATTATGTATTATGTAACTATATAATGTAACATCATTATATGTTATAGTAATCTTTATATAAATGTTATAATACTAGCCTATCATATACATATAGTATTCATAACACTACACAGGTAAAACACAATATCTAATGTATAAACATATAATAATATTTATAACATAACATGCAACATAATCTTTATATAATGCCACATGTTATAGAACATAAATAATTATGTATATATGATTGCAAATTATCACGGGGTTCCCAGCAACCTCCTCACTGGGGAGATTGTTTTTCATCCAGGAAATGTGGGGTGGCCTTCTGTTGCTTTGCCGGGCCTGCACCCCTGTCTCAGACTCCGTGGGGCCCTCTTTGGCAGGACCCTCTCTTCATTTCCTGATGTACTGAAGCCAGCGTCGTGCTGAAGATGGGGGGTTCCCGTCCTCCTTTGATGAGCAGAGGAGGCGTGGGGCAGTGGCCACAGAAACCTGAGCCGGGCCGCTGGGGTTCCACTTCTGCATTCTTTTTTGGAGAGCTCCTCTCAGGGCTTACCTTCTAGAGCCACTGCCAAGAGTCCCGCCGTCCTAATCCCTGCAGAGCCTTGGCCCCCGGGCTCCCCTCCATCCACCCTGCTGCTCTTATTACTGAGTGGCACTTTGGGCCCCGCGTACAGTGGAGAGCAAAAATGGGGCCACCCGAAGAGCTGACAGTCTGGTGATGAAAACAGATATTAATCACATAATCACACTAATGAACGTGTAATTATAAACTCAGATAAAAGCCAGGGAGTGAAATCAGCAACCCCCCCCCTTTTTTTTTCTTTTTCTACTTGACTTTGAGCCCAGCTGGCTCGGGGAGGCTCTGGGAGATGTTCGCCTGCAGAGGGAGAGTCCTCCGGTCTTGGGAATGGCTCATTGCGCGAGGCCTGCACTCTGCACCCTCTTTCTTGCCCAGGGTCCATGTGGACTTCTCAGAGGTGGGGGCAGGGAATGGAGACCCACCAAAGACCAGTAATGAGAACCACATCATACCATGGGATAATTTGCAGAAACATTAACTTGCTTCTCTTCCTTTTGTTTTTGGGGTGTTTTTTTTGTTTTGTTTTGTTTTTTGTTTTTTGCAGTAAAGGAAAATAGAATCTTCTTGAAATCTACAATCCTGTCCTTTCTGAATCCATTTTATAACTTTTTGAATGTAATTTCAAAGTTACAGATATGTTGCAAGGATCAAAATAATGCACAGAAGACCCACAGACTCTTCTCTCAGGTCCCCCCCCCCCCATTGCTAACGTTTTACCCAATGTCCGAAAGTGTCTTTTTGAAATTCAGCCCACATTTATTTTTAAATGTGGAATGCATCATATATGCAAAAGCGTGTGTAAGAACTCAACATCCCATTTAAAGAATCAGAATAAAAAAACACTCGCTTTCTTAGAACGCTGACTGAGAAAAAGAACTCGGATCTTGGAAGCCGTGCGTAGGCTCTTAACTGAGCTCATCTCCACCTCAGTGCCCAGCTCCAAGATTACCAGCCACAACCTGGATTTTGAATAAATCCTTCCCTTTTCCTTGTAGTTTTGCAAAACTATGATTCTACTCTTTAAAGAAAGTGTTGTTTCATTTTGCTTACGTTTGAACTTCATGTAAATAGAATCGAACTGTATCTATTTTTCTGTGTAATGTTTGTCTTTTTATTTTTTAATTTTTTTTAAAGATTTTATGTATTTATTTATTTGTCAGAGAGAGAGAGAGAGAAAGCATAAGCAGGCAGAGGCAGAGAGAGAAGCAGGCTCCCTGCTGAGCAAGGAACCCCACATGGGACTCGATCCCAGGATCCTGGGATCATGACCTGAGCTGACGGCAGCAGCTTAACCGACTGAGCCACCCAGGCATCCCTTTATTTATTTATTTTTTAAAGATTTTATTTATTTATTTGACAGAGAGAGAGATCACAAGTCGGCGGAGAGTCACGCAGAGAGAGAGAGAGAGAGAGAAGCAGGCTCCCGCTGAGCAAAGAGCCCGATGTGGGGCTCGATCCCAGGACACTGAGATCATGACCTGAGCCGAAGGCAGCGGCTTAATCCACTGAGCCACCCAGGCGCCCCCCTTTATTTTTTTTTTAAAGCCCGAAGAAGATTCAAGCCTGTGGCCGGAGGGACAGAGGAGGCCCGCAGATGTGTCTGTTTAGCCTTCGCGATGTTTACAAGGTTATTTATTTATTTAATGGAGGGCAAATTCATATAATCTAAAATTAACCATTCACCATTTTTAAGCAAACAATCCAGCAGCATTTAGTACATTCTCAGTGTTGTTCCAAGGTGTTTCATGCCCCCGAAGGAAACCCTGTCTGCACCAAACAGCCACTGTCCATTTCCCCCCTCCTCCCAGTCCCCAGCAGCCACTCATCTACTTTCTGTCTCTGTAGATTGACCAATCTGGGGTGTTTCCTGTAACTGAAAACAGGTGCTCAGACAAAGACCTATACATGAATGTTCCCAGCAGCACTACTCACAGGAGCCTAGAGAAGTTTACGGGGAGTCCGAAGAGGGAACGGTGCAGAATCTGAGGAGACCAGTTCTGACCATTATTCACGGCCTCCTCGAGGATAAAGAAGGAGCACATACGCAGTGTGAGATGGGCAAAGCCAAAGATAAGATAAGGAGGGCCTAGAAATTTGCATGTCTTCCTTTTGTGTTATGAAGACATTTTCCAAGCTCTACTTCCTTTCCTACTTAGATAAAAATTCAGATTCCTCATGGCTCTGTGTGATCTAGCTTGGTACATTTCTTCCTGGGCTTTGTTCTGACCAGCCCGCTTTGCCCCAGCAGCAGTGCCCATGTGCTGGGTTTATAGAACTAGAACATGACAATTCTTCCCTGCCTCAGGGCCTTTGCACCTGCTGAAATGTCTGTCCCAGTGTCATTCCCTTTACATTCCTCATGGCTGGAAACTTTGCAGTCTAATTCTCGTAAATACACTTCCTTCGAAGCCTTCCCTAACTCCCTTCCTGAAGGGATGACCTCTCCTCCACACACCCATTATGTTATATTGTATGACTCTACTTACACCCAGCCTGACACTCATCACAGTTTATAAATATTTATTTATTTATTTATTTTATTTGTAAAAACAGGTTTTATTTATTTATTTATTTGAGAGAGAGACAGTGAGAGAGAGCATGAGTGAGGAGAAGGTCAGAAAGAGAAACAGACTCCCCCTGGAGCTGGGAGCCCAATGCGGGACTCGATCCTGGGACTCCAGGATCATGACCTGAGCCGAAGGCAGTCATCCAACCAACTGAGCCACCCAGGCGTCCCTATAAATATTTATTTTTAAGATGTAATTTATTTATTTGTCAGAAAGAGAGTGAGCACAAGTAGGGAAAATAGCAGGCAGAGGCAGAAGCAGGCATCCTGCTGAGCAAGGAGCCCACTGTGGGACTTGATCCCAGGACCCTGGGATCACGACCTGATCTGAAGGCAGACACCTAACTGACTGAGCCACCCAGGCCCCCTATAAATGTGTATTTACTTGTTTCTGCCTGTCTTTGAATAGAAGCTCCATGAAGGTGGGGATTTTAAAAATCGTAATAGCCCTTCCAAAAAAATAAAAAATATCCTGGTATATCATAGGCATTCAGTAAATGTTTGTTAAATAGCTAGATAAATAAACAATTCCAGAAATGGGAGGGGCTTGCTCAAGACTGGGAGTCTGCGTCAGGTGTCTGTTTCCTGCCTCCCGGACCAGGGTCTAACTGCCACAGGTACAGTGTCCACCAAGAACAGAGAAAGCCTGAAAGCAGATGGAGTCAGTGGCATGAAGTCCGTTCATGTGCTTGTCGACTTTCAGAATTTTGTCTTCTCAAAGTGAGACTCTATCTATGAAGCAGTCACGCATCACCCGTCACCACTCGCCTCTCCCTCCAGCCCTAGGCAGCTGCTTTCTGTCTCTATGAATCTGACAGCCCCAGGCACTTCACGGAAATGGGATCATCCAGTATGTGTCCTTTTGTGTCCTGGCTTATTTCCCTGAGCATCGTGTCCTCAAGGCTCCTCCGTGTTGTAGCATGGGGAACCTCTAAGCTCCTTCCTTTTTGAAGGCTGTGTAATATTCTATCATGGGGTGTTATGGACAGAATCTGCCTGCCCTAAGTTCTTATGTTGAAGTCCTCACATCCAATGTGAGTACATTTGAAGACAGGGGCTTTAAGGAGGTAAATTAAGGCTTGATGAGGTCGGGAAGATGGTACCCTAATCTAATAGGGCTGGTGGCTTTCTAGAAAGGACACCAGAGCTCGTTCATGTTCTCTCCTTCCTCATACTGAGACAAAGCCCCATGAGGACACAGTTGAGAAAGTAGTCATCTGCAAGCCCGAAAGAAAGATCTCCCCAGAAACCAGCCCTGCCGACACCTTGATCTTAGATTTCCAGCCTCCAGAACTACAAGAAAACAAATTTCAGCTGCTTCAGCAAGCCAGCTGCGGTATTCTGTGATGGCTGTGGCTCTCACGGAATTAACCATTAATCACTAATGTGAATTCATCAGCTGATTAATACACATGTATGTGCCATATTTTGTTTATCTGTTCACCCGTTGATGGATTGCTTCTGCCTTCAGTGCTGCTGTGGACACGGGTGTGCAAATATCTGATACAAATATGCACCTTGGAGTCCCCTGTTTTCGATTCCTTTGGGCACGTGCCCAGAAGCAGAGCGGCTGGAGCGCGTGGGAATTCTATTTTATGAGTTGGAATCCGATGGTCTGAGTTTTTGTCCTGTCAGGGAGGACTCGCAGCAGGAGAATCTCGGTGGGGGGGGGGGGTGGCTTTGGGGAGTGTGATGTCACAATAAACTGGATCTTATTTCCTGAAGGGTCAGCAAAAGACCGACTGTGGGGCAGAAAACAGAGCAGGGGAGAGAGGGTTACCTCCCCAGCTTTGCTGCCTTTCTCAAACTGCAGAACCAGAACGGGGGTCTTTGGAACAGAGTAAAGGGACACTATTACCATGTTACATGTAACGTGTGTGGCTCCTGCTCCGTTTTGGGGAGCCTCCCCGGGCTGGGCAAACGGCTTGAGGCTGGAAATGAGGGTATCGGTGTGGACACCTGCAGGATGGGACTGGGCTTCTGTAAAGAAATCACCGTCACAGTTCTGAGTCGTATTGTGCTGTACATTAGGCTTTGGGCGAGGACAGCAGTGCCTTGCCCCGGCTCCATCTTCCTTGGGCCGGAGACAATCATTGGCCGCCACCTAGCTGCAGAACTGGCAGCAAGCAGGAGCCGCGGGAATAAAGGCTTTCACCACGGCGTCCCTTCTGCTGGCCTCAGCTGCCCCGCTCCCAGCGCTGATCCTCCTTTCCGATTAGCCCTCGGTTTATACCAAACCAGCCCAAACTAAGTGACCTAAAACAGCCCTCGTTTTAGTATGCCCATGGACTGTAAGGTTGGAAATTTGGGCAGAGAACAGTGGGGATGGTGGTATCTGTTCTCCACCATCCCAGCCTCAGTTGGGAGGAAGACCTTAATGGCAGACGGAGACATGGGGGCAGGGTCTTGGCATCGAGCCGAATTGTCCTCTCCCTGGTCCTTTCTCTCTTGCTGCTTTCTCTCACCCTTTAACAAGTAAACTTTATTTTTTAATTTTTTATTTTTTTAAATTTATGATTTTATTTTATTTCATATTTTTAGCACCTGGTTTTGAGTTACTCGTGGTATAGATACTTTTCTTTTTAAAGATTTTATCATTTTATTTATTTATTTGACAGAGAGAGACAGTGAGAGGGGATACATGCAGGGGGAGTGGGAAAGGGAGAAGCAGGCTTCCCGCTGAGCAGGGAGCCCAATGCAGGGCTCCATCCCAGGACCCTGGGATCATGGCCGGAGCCAAAGGCAAATGCTTAACTGACTGAGCCACCCAGACGCCCCACAAGTAAACTTCTTTTTTTTTTTTTTTAAGATTTTTATTTATTTGACAGACAGATCAGAAGTAGGCAGAGAGGCAGGCAGAGAGAGAGGAGGAGGAGGAGGCAGGCTCCCTGCTGAGCAGAGAGCCCGATGTGAGGCTTGATCCCAGGACCCTGGGATCATGACCTGAGCCGAAGGCAGAGGCTTTAACCACTGAGCCACCCAGGTGCCCCACAAGTAAACTTTTAATGTTCGAATGGTTTTAGGTTTTCAGAAATGTTGCAAAGAGAGTACACAATGGCCCATTTATGCTCTGACCTGTTACCAATTCCCCCTATTGTCGGTATCCTGCATTAGTATGGCATTTGTCACAACTAATGAGCCAGCCTCCATACAGTGCTGTTAACTAGAGTCTGTGCTTTGTTCAGATGTCCTTAGTTTTTGCTCAGTGTCCTCTCTTTTGTGACAGGATACAGTGCTGTTAACTGGAGTCTGTGCTTTGTTCAGATGTCCTTAGTTTTTGCTCGGTGTCCTGTCTTCTGTGACAGGATACATGACACTGATAGACTGTGCCTCCTCTTGACCGCAGCAGCTCCCAAACTCCTTGTTTTGAATGCCCATGAGAATCTGAATGACCTTGATAATGTGAAGGACCTTGATGGTTTTGAGGAGTGCTGGTCAGGTGTCAGGGTGGGGTTCATGTTCACCCAAAGGTGTGGAAAAGCCAGGTTGGAACTAGAAGAGTTGTGTTGTTTTCAAGAGCTGTGCGTCCCCACAGAGGAGGGTAGCAAGCAGGTCAGTCTCTCACTTCCAGCTTCGAGGGGGAAAGCGTCCACTGGACCACTCGGAGCATTCGGTGTTCGGTCAGCGCCGGCTCAGAGTGGAATGGAATCTGGCTCAAGATGGAACCATCTGGGGGCTCCTGGGTGGCTCAGTGGGTTAAGCCGCTGCCTTCGGCTCAGGTCATGATCTCAGGGTCCTGGGATCGAGTCCCGCATCGGGCTCTCTACTCAGCAGGGAGCCTGCTTCCTCCTCTCTCTCTCTGCCTGCCTCTCTGCCTACTTGTGATCTCCCTCTGTCAAATAAATAAATAAAATCTTTAAAAAAAAAAAAAAAAGATGGAACCATCTGGAGGGCTCAGGATTGTGGCTCACAGCTCTAGGGACTTTTGGGGAGGAATGAGTGAATCAGGTGTCTCGTGTGCTTTCCACCAGCGCCACCTGGAGATGGAAGGCGAACCCTGCGGAGAGGCTGGAAATGGACTGACTGACCCCAAAGACAGAGCCCTGGCCCTTGGGTGAGCACATGGAGGAGACGCGCTTACAGGCACCAGGAGAGAACGGTGGCCTGCGGAGGGGGAGGGGAGGAGCAGAAGGTCCAGGTGGGGAAATAAAGAAAAAGCTGATCATGCTCACTGCGGCCGCAGGCAACCTGTCAAAAATATTTCCATTGCTGAACTGACACGATTTTTCCCTTGCATGTGATTAACTGGACACCTTTATTACCTAAGATGACGGTGAAGGTCATGAGACTTGCCCCAGATGTGTCCCAAGGGCACAGACCCGTGACGTGGGTGTGTTAGGGTAACGGGGGCGGAAGGAGAGAGCCAATGTTCTCATCACGCCTGCTTACGGCTCCTCCGCTTACAGTGAGGGTGAGGAACGAACTTGGTCCTCTTTGCCCAGGGCTTTCTCAGTTTCAGCCCTGAAATATCCATGTGCTGTGAAACTCCTCCTTCCCACGTCCCGGGGCAGCCCCCGCCCTAGCCCCAGTCCTGGGGAAACTGGGACGGCGAGTCCTACTGCTGCTAACAACACTATCCCATCTCTCTCCTGCTTTATGGCCAGGAGGTAGAGACCTGGAGTTTGTTTGTTTTTTATTAAGATTTTATTTATTTATTTGGCAGAGGGAGAGAGATCACAAGTAGGCAGAGCAGCAGACAGAGAGAGGGGGAAGCAGGCACCCCACTGAGCAGAGAGCCCAATGCGGGGTTCGGTCTCAGGACCCCGAGATCATGACCTGAGTTGAAGGCAGAGGCTTACCCCACTGAGCCACCCAGGCACCCCCAAGACCTGGAGTTTTTAAGAAATCTTCCTTAGGTTCACATAACCCGGACGTAGACCCAATACCATCTAAAAGCAAAAGACTTTCCATAGCTCTGGCCTCTTCCCAAGCATGCCCCCTGGGTCATGGAAGACCCAAGTTAGGAAGACACCAGTGGACGACTCTTGCTATGGCTGCATTTGGAATTTTAGCAAATAAACAGTTGTGGTTCGGGATGAATCCCAGAGTGGGTGTCCACAAATGGTATCTGTTAGGGCCAGCGAGCGATCTTAACAGTATTTGTCCAGACGCTGTTCATAACGAAATCCCTTCTCGGACTAGCTCCAACTCAGAAAACTTTTCCAGGTGTCATTTATTTTAATTATTATTATTTTTTTTGACTCAGAGGGTTCCCAGAATGATTGAACAGGAAGGCTGCATGGAGAGGGGGGATGCTAGGGTTGGAAGCATCCTGAATCAAGAAAACAAAAGCTGCAGGCTCTCTCCACCGATGCTCTGAGTCATCTTCGGGTTTCTCATTAAAGACCGGCTTCCTCCACATGGTGGGACAGATGGCCACCAAGAGCTCCCGAGTTTGAGAGAGAATGACTTCCCCGACAGGAGGAACAGAGGTACAGCTCCCCCGCCCGCCCAGCAACTCCCCCGGGGGCTTTAGCACCTTGTCATGGGCTGTGCCCCAGCAAGCGGAGGGGAGAAAAGGGGAGACTCCTTCATGTGCACGGAGCTGGGGAGCTGCTGGTGGAGGCTGGGGCACCCACTTGGCCAGCTCCAAGGGCCTGCAGGGCAGGCAACCGGTGCCTCGGGTCCTCATGTTCCGCAGGGACCCTGAGCTTGGGGCTTCCTGCTCTGCACTCATCATCTTGAAGTTCTTAGTCATTTATCTTGGGATCTGTGTTTTGTTGATGAATTCCTGTAAGACAGTGCAGCCTAAGTCGGGGGCTTAGAGCCTCCTGCCTCCTCCTTAGTTCCCTGGGTTCCTGGTCTCCTGGCTGCTCTCCCAAAGCAGCACAGACTCCCAGTGGACTTAAACAACAGAAATCTATTCTCTCTTGGTTCTGGGGGAACCAAGGTCAGTAGGGTTGGTTCCTTCCGTCTCAGGCCTCTCTCCTGGCTTCTGGTGCTTCTCGGCTTGTAGAAACATCACCCCAATCTCCACTTTTATGTTCCCATGGTGTTCCCCCTGTGTACATCTCTGTGCCCAAAGGGCGCCCCTTCTTATAGGACAGAGTCATATTGGGTGAAGGGGCCACCCTCCTCCAGTATGACCTCATCTTTTAAATTAGGTCTGCAAAGAGCCCATTGGAATGACCACCATTCCAAGCCCACCTTTCAAGATGCAGGGGGTTAGGCCTTACACATATGAATTTTGGGGGTAGACAAAGTTGAGCCTATGAGAGTGTGAGCTGGTGTGTGTGGCTGTGGACACGTAGAGGGTCTGTGCGGCTCTTCCTCTGGGTGTCTTCATAGAATAGTGTGTGTGTGTGTGTGTGTGTTGTTTGTTACAGACTAAGTGTGTTCCCCCTAAACTCCAGTGTAGTGGGATTTGGAGATGGACCTCTACGGGAGTAATTAAGGGTAAATGAAGTCGTTTAAGAGTGGGGCCCTGATCTGATCATATTAGGTTCCTTAGGAGAAGAGCCACCAGAGAGTTCGTCCTCTGTCTCTGTCTCTCGCTGTCTCTCCACCCACTGCATGAGCACAGAGGGGAGGTCATGAGAAGACACAGTGAGAAGGTGGCCTCTGCAAGCCAGGAAGAGAGCTCTCGCCAGAAGCCGACTTGGCCTGCACCCCGTCCTGGACTTACAGCCTCCAGAACTAAGGAAATAAATAAATGCCAGTTGTTTAACTCTAATAGTGTGTGCATGTGTGTGTGTGTGTGTGTGTGTGTGTGTGTGTGTATGTGTGAGAGAGAGAGAGAGAAAGCGTGAGCCAGCCACTCTTCGTAGAGCAGAGGCCCCTTCTCTCCCTTGCTCCAAGCTTATGGACCCCACATTCTCCTCTGCTTTCTGTTCTCACTCCCCAGAGTGCCTTCCCCACCCCAAACACACACAGGGTGAGAGCAGAGAGGCTGACACACCTGAAGGAGGTCAAAGAATCTGGGGCAGGCCAGGGCCCCAAGATTCAGAAGGCCTCTCTGCTCTAGGACCCCTTCACCTTCTTCCCAAGCCTGACCGTGAGTTACAGGCTGACTCAGGCTGTCAAGGGGAAGCCACGGGCTGCCAAGTTCCTGGGAAACAAGCCCCATCCAAGTTGTAGAGCCGGCTGGGTCTTTTCATGAAGAGATGTTGGTTGGGCCTCCTCCCTTAGGTAAAGCACCTCTGTGGTAGGAAGGATGGCCCCAGAAACTTAGCATGTCAAGACAGAGAAGACCCCAGAAACCATCCTGTCTTGCTTGTTTTCCACTTTTACAGATCTGAAAACTGAGGAAGCCGCCCCCTTGCCCCCCAAAAAAAGCCTTCCATTGCATCCTAGAACACATATTTCCTGGCTTAATTCAGTTCTCATTCTGGTGATGGATTCAGTTTTCCGAAAGCATTGGTCTAGGATAGGTGTTGGCAACAGGCCCATTATTTGTGTTTGTAAATAAAGTTTTATTAGAACACAGCCCCACCTACTTGTTTGTATAACAGATACTGCTGCCCTCTTTCTTCCAGAGCAGAGATGAGTTGACATAGAGATCCTCTGGTCCTTTTCAGAAAAAGTTTGCTGACCTCTGGTCTAGGACTGGGCAGGCTTGGGTTTTCTATCCACTATATAGATACGTGGATGAAAGACCCTAAGCCTTGCCCTCGGGTATTGTTCCTGATAAGGTGGGCATGCATTAACCAAAGGTAAGACTTGGAGGTTTTCTTCTTTACATATTTGTTGTGGTAATATATGAGCAGAAGCTTGGTCTCCTTGACTCTGTGCTGAGGTATAGATTATAAATGAAAGGCAAGATAAATGCTTGGTTTCTTTCCTCTGTGCTTAAATCTTTTGTGAGTGGGTTTCTAGCATGTTCCAAAGGTAGCCAGTAATATCTTTTTCTAAATCGATCCAGTAAGTGAAAGGCCCCCCTTACCTCTTTGGCTAAAAGTCTGCAAGGCTGTGAGCCTAGAATTGTCACTGTCAGTCCCAGACTCCTCAGGACAGCTGGTCTGAATAATAATGATAACACAGAAATAGAAACAGAGATGAGAGATAGAGACAGGAAAAGTCTAAATGATTTTGGAGCCTGGGGATGCAATTTTCTGAAATGTGGTTAGCTCTGTCTTTTCCTTGGTTAGGTTACATGACTCAATTTCTTCCTTCTTTCCCTCCCTCCCTCTTTTTTTTTTTTTTTTTTTTAAACATAATCTCTAGGGGCACCTGGGTGGTGGGTCAGTTTGTTAACCATCTGACTCTTGGTTTCTGCTGAGATCATGATCTGAAGGTCTTGAGATCAAGCTCCTTGTCAGGCTCTGTGCTTCCTGGAGCCTGCTTGAGATTCTCTTTCTCCCTCTCCTTTGCCCCTCCCTGCCATGTGCATGTGTGCGCGCTCTCTCTCTCTCAGATAAATAAATAAATCTTTAAAAAAGATAAATGTTATCTTCGCAACCAAGGTGGGGCTTGAACTCACAGCCCCAAGATCAGGAGTCACATGTTCTATCAACTGAGCAAGCCGTGCATCTCAACTTTTCCTTTATTGTTTTCAAATCTTTTCAAATCAAGTTTCTCCTTTCGTCATTTCCATCCAGAGTTTAAAGTAGGCTAATGAAGGAAGGCAGTGCAGATGAAACAGAAGTGAGCGTGTTTTAGCAGATTGAAGACACAAACTCAGTGGAAAAAGAATGGGTCTTTCAATAAAGGGTACTAGGGTAGTTGGTTTTCCAAGTGGAAAAATTAGATCCCTCCCTCACACCTTAGACAAAAATTAATATCAGATGCTTTACATATGAAAAATGAAATTTTAAAAATGTTAATTTAGAAGATACAGGGGAGTATATGCATCATGTAAAGCTAGTCAAGACAATGGGAAGTCCCTTGACATATCAATTAAAAGATGAATTACTTTGAATAGCTAACATTAAAAGATACAGAAGGGATGAAAATATGTCACAGGCTTCAAGGAGGTCTTTGCAGCATACAGCTTACAAAGGAAAGATGTGCCTGGTATACATATATAAATCAGAAAGGAAAAGACCAACAGAAAAGTGGACAATGGATAGAAATCATCAATTTACAGAAAAGAAACCCCAAATGGTCAATAAGCCTCACTCATTCTCAGGAAAATGCGAATTAAAACAACCATGAGATATCTTTATATAGGCAGCTTAAAGTGGGTTATGAGTTCATCTATTTTAATCAGCAAAAGTTATCAGGTTTAATATATTTCTGAATTGGCAAGGACGTGGGGAACTGGGAACTTATACATCCCTGGTGGAAGTAAAAATAGGGAAAACTACTAGGTCTCAGTCTGGCTCTCCTAGTGGGATTAAAGGCGTAGATAGTACAAAAGACAGGTTTTACTCCTAAATATGCCACCAAGAGATCACACTTGTGGACAGGACGTCTATTGCAGCATTTTGCTGATAGCAAAGCCCCAGAAAGAGCCCAACCATCTAGTCGTGGAGGAAGGACTCAAAAGAAGCCATGTCTGGTGCAGCCAACTAGTTCTTTGTGCAAATTTGGTTCATTGAGATACAATTCACATACTGTACAATCTACACTTCTAAGGCATCCAATTCAGCATTTTTTAAAGAAGAGTATTCACAAGGATGTTCAACAATCTCTGGCCTCTAATTCCACAATATTTCTGTCACCCCCAAAGAGAGATCCCATCCACTTCCTCCTTTCCCTCAGCCCTTTGGCAGGCACGAATCCATCTGCTGCTCTCTGTGTCTGAGGGTCTGCCTTTTCTGGGCATCTCACAGGAATGGACTCCTACAGCATGTACGTAGCTTTTTGTGACTGGTTCTTTGACTGAGTGTAATGTTTTCAAGGTTCACTCATGTTCAGTGGCAAATCATGGTGCTTTATTCCTTTTGGGGTTGAGCAATATTCCATGGTATGGCCAACAGCTGACTTCTGTATGGCAGGCAATGAGCTGTATGGGTCTATGAGCTAGACCCACAGCACTCACCTGGATTTTCAACAGCATCATATTGGGGACAATAAAAAGTCACAGAATTATAATATACAAGAGGATCCCATATATGTGTATATGTTAACACATAGAGTATTGCCATATACTGACAATCAGTAGATGTCTGTGTTGTAAAAGTATGAGAAAATGGATAAGAATAACATATAATAACATGCATAAAGGTCATCTCTGGGGAAGAGAGGAAGGACAACAGATTGGGAGCGGGCGTCATGAAACATAACCGAAAACATCTAGAAAGTAAGTATAGTGTGCATATTTCCATTTCTGTAGTTTGGTGTTTTCCTTTATGGTCAAATTATTTCATAATTAAAAACCTAAAAAGAGGAAAGTTGCCCAGCATGTGCTTGTGAGCTAAGAATATTTATATGTGCATCCCAAATTCTTCCACTTTTGTTCACTCAGAGATGAAAAAAAATGACTTTCGATCCTGATCGGGTGATGTAAGTGGAAGCAGAGTTCACTACTTGTGTTTGCATGCAGCTGGCCATTCCAAGTCACTGCCACAGAAAAAAGTCCACACTCAGAAAAGTCCTTACAATGGCATAATACATAAGTTAATGAGGTTCTGGGTGCCAAGTGACAAAATCCACATGTACTTGGTAAGTCTAGCTCCATTGCATCCTTTGGTTTTATTTCACTTATTATTTATTTATTTATTTCACAGACAGAGATCACAAGTAGGCAGAGAGGCAGACAGAGAGTGGGGGTTGGGGGAAGCAGGCTCCCTGCTGAGCAGAGAGTCTGATGCGGAGCTCAATCCCAGGACGCTGGGATCATGACCTGAGCAGAAGGCAGAGGTTTTAACCCACTGAGCCACCCAGGCGCCCTGTATCCTTTGGTTTTAAAGAAATAATAAGAAAAGAAATATGACGATACTGAGAAAGCGCTTCTGTTCATGTCAACAAGAAAACTGGTCTTGGCTTTGGGACTAGAGGGCTGCCCAGCACTGCTTGGAAGGATCATGAACCAAACACAGCTTGGGGCTTACCCTGGTGCAGACCTCTTATGATTGCTTTAGTTTGTTCACCGTTGAGTGTCCATCTTTGTGGCTTGTATCTTGTGTTCCTTTTTTTTCTTTTAAAGATTTATTTAATTTATTTGAGAGAGAGCAAGAGAGGGCATGAGAGAGAGAATCTCAAGCAGACTCTGTGCTGAGCGTGGAGCCCAACATGGGGCTCAATCCCAGGACCCTGAGATCGTGACCTGAGCTGAAACCAAGAGTCAGACGCTTAACAGACTGAGCCACCCAGGTGCCCACCTTGCGCTCCTTTTCAAAAATCCCTCTGTCTATGGCAGGCCCTCACCCAACAACAACCAATGGGTTTTTCTGGGGAACAGTCTTTCTATTTGTGGGGTGCCATCCAGAATCCCGTAAGTAGCTAGAACAGTACCATCAGCCCGTAGACACAGGACATGTTTCAAGTCAGTCCACACTAAAGTCACACTCCAGATTTTAGGAAAACCCAGCCAGTAATTCTTGAGAGGCACGAAATCAAAAAAGCAGAACTTTAATTTTGTTACTATGGATTATGAGCCAAGGACGTGGAGTGACCTGTTTTCCATGAGACCAGTCATTCCAGCATCTTAACGCACGTTCTCCTTTTCTAGGGCTCTGGCTGTCCTCCTTTACCTGCCGCACTGCACATTCACAAGATCCTGGGGCTCCTCGGCGGAGGACAGAGACTGCCTCAGGTAGAGATCAGCATGGCTCCCTCCCTGGGGAGGTCTTTCAGTCTTTGGGGGAAAGAGATGGGCTTTTAGAGCTTAGCTGTCCAATATGGTACCTACAAGCCACATAGGGTGACTGACATTTAAGTGAATTAAAATTACATTTAACTTAAAACGCGGGTCCTCAGTCATACCAGATGCATTTTGAGTGTACAATCGCCACATGTAGCCAGGGGCTGCTGTATCCGATAACACAGCCATAGGACGCGTCCATTACTGCGGCAAGTCCTACTGGACAGCCTCATTTCAGGAATGGCTGTGGTCTTGGGAGGATGAGGGTTTTGACTCTAGTTTTAATCATAAAACACTACTAATGATGACTGGTATCAAGAACAGTCATTGCAAATTTATGGGGTTGAGAATAAGAACTCCCATCCCGTAAGAATTAACTATTGGTTGTGTTAATATCATGCTATTTTAAAAACAATTTTATTGATATATAATTCATATACCATGAAATTCACCTAACAGAGGTACACCATTTGATGACCTTTAGTGGATCTGTGGACTGAGGTAGCCCTCGGTCAGAATAACTTTTAGGACATTCATTACCAGAAAAGTTCCCTTTGTGCCTGTGTGGTTATACCCGCCCTCCTGGGTGTGGTTATACCCACCCTCCTGGCTCTAGCCACAGCCAGTTATTGAATTACTCCCTGGGGAGAGTTTACAGGAATGGGACAATGGACAGTCTCCTGTATCTGGCTCTTTTCATAACTTAGCTAAATGGTTTTGCAGTGTATTCATTTAGCACATGGATCTTTCACTAGTTTCTTCCCTTTTTGTTGTTGTTGTTGTTTAATAGAATTTCATTGTATGGTGAGGTACCCCACCATAATATCATGTTATTATAATATTGTTATTATCAACAAGTTGCTAATCAATGTCATTTACCCAACATTTAACATAGACTAGATTTGTTCATTGATGGTTCATTTGTGAACCTGTGAGCTATGTTTTTCTATACCTTTTAAAAAATACATATGTATCTCAATGAACGCCACAGGCATAGATATTTTTCAAGTACAACAGCGAACAGTTTGCACCTTTTGCTAATGCCCCTTTTTACATGCTTTGGCATACAGAATGGACCAAGGAACCTCTGTGTCCTATAGAAAAATGTACAAATGTCATCTGATAGTTGCTCTTAGAGGTAATGATAATTAATGTTAAAGGACAAGCAAGCAGTTTTTTTAAACAGAGAAAATTGATTGATGTACATCGATTAACATTTGTTAATCACTGCTTTCATGCCATCCATCTGATGTTTTAAAACTTGCCAGAAATTCCAGCAAACCCTTTATGTTTAGTGTGTCACTGGATTCACACAGGCCTTTTCATGGGGGATTTTGATCCCCATTAGATAAGGGAGGGAATAAAGCGTCCGAATCACAGGGGTTTCACGAGTTGTCTCAGACCATACTGGCGGTAAACAGTAGCCATGGGGAGTTGGAACCCAGCTACTGTGGGATACAAAGCAGGTGTTTCTTTGTTGAATTATTGAGATATAATTAACATATAACATTGTATGTGGTTAAGGGGGACCATGGGTTGATTTGATACATTTATATATTGCAGCATGATGTCAGCTAACATCTCCATCCTGCTGCATAATTACCATTTCTTTTTTGCAGTGAGAACAATTAAGACCTAGTCTCTTAGCAACTCTGAGGTTTATAATACAGCGTTGTGAGCTATAATCACGGTGTTGTGGGTCATATCTCCATGACTTAACTTATCTACTAGTTGCAAGTCTGTATCCTTTGGGCAATATCTCCCACCGCTGGTAACCACCATTCTACCCTCTGTTTTGATGAGTTTGGTCAAGGCACATGCTTTTTAAACACAATGTTAATTGGCCTCTTGTCAGTCACGTGAACTGAGGGCATCCAACTAACCAGAATGTGGGCTAAACCAGGAGGCAGATGGGGTCAGCCTATGGTGCTAAGTGACCTAGTGGGGAGAACTCACCGAGACAGATATCCTCTCCAGGTTGGATAAATCTGCATGTGAGTGAATGGAAAAAAAAAAAAAAAAATCAGGTCTCGGATTGCAGGAGTGAGACTACTCTTCCCATCCCACTATTCCCTTGTGGTTTCTCTCTTACCACTCACCTGTAGCCTCCTGCTTGGGAAATTCAGAATGGCTGATTCTAAGAGACAGAAACACATTAGGGATCTGAAGACTGAGGGAGAGGACAGGGCTTTGGAGAGAAGAGGCATGGGAATCACAGAAGTGCAAACAGGGTTCTGGAGAAGGGAGGGACATAAGATTCGTCAAGTATATCTACCTCTTGGTGGAATCTCCATGTGACGAACCTACAAAACAACAACAACAACAACAAAATGGGGAGGGATTTGTATAATGAGAAAATCCATCACTTCATCCCCCTTCCCCAGTGTTTAAAACCAGGGCTCCCCGGAGTGCCTGAGTTGCTCAGTCAGTTAAGTGTCTGGCTCTTGATCTCAGGGCTATGAGTTGAAGCCCTGCATCGGGCCCCATGCTGGGTGTGAAGTCTATTTATTAAACAAGCAAACAAACCAGTACTTCTCTGAACTCACCATGCTGGGTGCATCTGTTGATGAAGAAGACAGCGAGGAAGAGGATGGAAATGGAAAGGCAGCTGAAGGTGGCAGCAAAGATCAATCTGTTGGCTGGTGGGAGAGGAGCAGGTCATAGAATCAGTTTGGCTCCTGAAATACCTGATCGAGTTCAGCCCCACAGGTGCGAGGAGTCAGATACCCCGGCTTCCAGAACTTGCTGCTACCACTTCTGAGCTGGAACTTCCAATGACGATGGGAATTTCCTTAATCTCTCTGACTTTTCATTTCCCTCTTCAAAGTGAGGATAAGAACAGTAGCCATTGGACTAGATAGCAGGGGGTTAACTGGGTGGACACTCGCAGAGAGGGCCTCGCCCAAGGGAATTCCCTAATAAACCTTTCAGCCGTATCCATAATTCTGATTATTTATGGTGAGCCTCTCTGTGGTAGGGGCTTCACACGTTCTTCTCATCTTGACAGGAAGCACATGAGATGGTGGGAATGCAAGCTGGTACAGCCACTTTGAAAAACAGTGTGGAGGTTCCTCAAGAAGTTAAAAATAGAGCTACCTTAACAACCCAGAAATTGCACTACTGGGTATTTACCCCAAAGATGCAGATGTAGTGAAAAGAAGGGGCACCTGCTCCCCAATGTTCATAGCAGTAGTGTCCGCAATAACCAAACTGTGGAAGGAGCCCAGATGTCCCTCAACAGATGAACGGATAAAGAAGATGTGGTCTATATATACACAATGGGATATCACTCAGTCATCAAAAAAATGAAATCTTGTCATTTGCAATGACGTCGATGGAACCAGAGGGTATTATGCTGAGCAAAATAAGTCAATCAGAGAAAGACAATTATTGTTATGATCTCACTGATATGTGGAATTCAGGAAGCAAAATAAGGGAGCATAGGGGAAGAGAGGAAAAAACAAAACAAGATGAAATCAGAGAGGGAGGCAAACCTTAAGAGACTCTTAACTCTAGAAAACAAACTGAAGGTTGCTGGAGGGCAACTGGGTAGGGGGATGGGGTAACTGGGTGATGGGCATTAAGGAGGGCACCTGATGGAACAAGCACTGGGTGTGATATAAGACTGATGAATCCCTGACCTTTACCTCTGAAACCAATAATACATTACACGTTAATTACTTGAATGTAAACAAAATAACATTAAATTACAAAAAAAGAGAGAAACATACAAGGTAGTTTTACTGTTCCCATTTCATTCTAACCTGAACAAAGTATGCACAAGTTAAGGGAATTGCTCGGACTCCACAGCTGGGATGGGTAGCTCCGTGCTGGCCTCTGGGTGTGGAAACACCAGAGAAGTGACCTCACGCTCTGGGGAGACATACGTTTACCCCCGTCACTGCGACGCCGCAGAGAGAACAATAAGTCCCATCCCAGAGGAATGAAAAGCCACATTCAAGAGTTCAAGAGTTAAATGGTATTTGTACTGGGGTATTATTCAGCCATGAAAAAAGTAGAAAATCCTGCTGTCTGCAACAGTGCAGATGCATTATGCTGAGGAGATGAGCCAAACGAAAGCAAATACTACCTGATTAGATTCTACTTATGTGAGGAATCTGAAACAAAGAAAAAAAATCTTTCAGTTGAACTTGTAGAAGCAGAGAGTAGAGTGGTGGTTGCCAGGGGCCAAGGAGAGTAGCAGGTGGGGAGGTGGGAAGAGGCTGGTAAAAGGCTACCAGTGAACAGAGGAGTAGGTCCTGGAGATGAGACCATCATGTGCACACTTTGGTCAGTTATGCCTCCAGAAGGGGAGTAAGGAGAGGGGTGGGATGAGAACACGGAACGGGAAGAGCTGAGTAGTGATGGGAAGCGCTGGCTTCAAAGCAGAGTCTAAAATCTGACTCAATGTGTAGGAATGAGATTGTAGTGATAATGATTATTTTCTCCCCCCATATCCCACCCACACCTGTCTCCCTCTGTCACAGAGGATGCCAGCGCTCCTCCACTCCCTTTGCCATTTTTATGCTCTCTGGATCATGGTTTCTTTCACTTTCCAATGTGAACATTTGCATCTCATTGTTGGGAGACTGCCAGGAAGGACCCCAAATGCCTCGGGATCTCTGTATCCCAGGGACATCTCTTTCCCAGGACTGCCTGAACCCCCTAGCCCAGCACAGTGCAAAAGACACCAGGGAGGGACATGGATATCGTACTCTTGCTCAGTCCTTTTCTTCTCAGCCCTCCTTCCCCGGCACCTCCTACACAGTCACTTTCACAATCAATACTTGTTTGAATCTTTTGGTGGCACTGAATCCAAGAGACCCTCAAAGCAGCAAACTATTAGTGCCTCTCGGGGAGCCTAAGAAAGCAGGGTGGGAACAGCTGCTCCAGACATCAGCCCTGCTTACCGTTCATCTGGCCTTGGGCTTCTCTCCCACAGCCCCTCACTAGAAGGAAGAAGTAAACCATCACAAGACTTTCCCCTTCCTACAGCGTCACAACCCACTGATCTTCATTCACCCTGAGGCATCCATGTTTCCTGGCCAAATTTCCCATCACTCTTTACAAACTGCTAGAATAAATTAGCAAGGGTCTCTGGTGTCGCCATGAAGGAATCACAGGGAGCGGTGGAATAAAGCTTGCCACGGGCGTAAATGAGGCCTCAGGCAGCAGAGAGGAAGCCAGGCCTTATGTGCACATATGTGACCCTCTGTATGGGCTGGGAGCATCCTATCTGTGCTTAAAGACTTTATTCCATTTAGAATTGCTGCGGTATAAATTTGAGCTCAGAAAGTACATCTCAAGAAATGATCTACACACCCACTAGGATGTCTATAATAAAATGAAAGGAAAATAAGTGCTGGCAAGGATGTGGAGATATTGGAACCCACATGTATTACTGGTGGGAATGTAAATTGGTGCGGCCACATTGGAAAACAATTTGGCAGTTTCTTGAGAAGTTAAACATAGAGTTACCATATGTCCCAGCAATTCTACTCCTAGGTAGATATCCAAGAACACTGGAAGCAGGAACTCAAACAGGTGCTTGCCAACCCCCGCCCCGCCCCCAGAGGTCAATAGTAGCCTTAATTGCGATACCTGAGAGGTATGAACCGCCCAAATGTCCATCATTGGGAAAGGAATGGGGAGAGACTGCTGATGGGGAAGGAGAGTCTGTTTGGGGGGGATGAGAATGCTCTGCAATGATAGAGTGGCGTTGGTTGCACAACCTTGTGAATGTGCCAAATGCCACCAAATCGTGTACTTTAAAAGGCTGGATTTATGGGATGTGAATTACAAATCAATACAAAAGAAAGAAAATAAGTAATACGAGAGCCAAAAAGAAGACTGTTCCTCTTCCTCTTTCCCCTCTCACCCATCGCTAGACTTCCCTCCTTATTTCTGGTACTTCCATGGTCCTTGACTCAATCCGATTTCAGATTTCTCCCAGAAAACATTCCTGGTGTGACTTACGTTCATAAGGCTGGAGTAGAGCTCATTCCCCAAGTCTGCTAATACCGAATGAAAACATTTTCAAAGGCTATTACTTATTTTGCAAGGACATTTTGGGAGATACCTTAAAAAAAACAAAACAACGTTGTTCTAGCATAGACTCTAATGACAGTCTTGGACAATTTTGGCTCGTTGGAGTAGATTACAGGGAGGTTATGAGTTGCAAAAATTAAAGATGAGTAAGCGACTAGATGCCAACTTACATTATATATTTGGCCATTAAAATCTGGATGAGCTGTTTTCATCCAAAGATGTCAAAAGTTCTAACTTTTACAAGCATCTCCAAGGATAGACTCTTAGTCAACTCCTCATGGAAAAGCAACATCAGAGAAAAATAACTTAATATTCACCTGTTTTTAAGAACTCTAAAGTTTTAGCAAATCCTTGATCACATACATTCCCAAAGCACCTGGGCTCCATGGGTCCCCATCCTGTTGCCCAAACTGGACACACAAGCTCGTCCCCAGTCTTCACAAGACTCCGCCATGGTGTTTCACTACATAAAAAGACAGACGACGCACCTCTAACTGTTTTACTCATCGGCTTCTCCTTAACCTACGAGGAGCTTGGAGGTCAGCTTCCCAGAAAGGCAGTCATCTTCCCTATCACAGTGAGAAACCAAGCATCAAAGTTCTTCTGTGCCTTTTAACCAAAGGGGACTGCCTGCCTCATGTGGTAGATAAAAATTGGAAAAATATCTCTCAGACTATCTTACCATTTTTTCCTTCCATAGCTCCATGTCCATCGTGGACATCTAGAAAACAAGATGCAGGGGGGAAAACGTCAGTGATTGAGTGGAAATCTTGGGGACGTAGGTCCTCTTATTCTGCTTATGGACTCTAAGCCCCCTTTGGGAAGCGGAAAATGTCTTTCCCATTTCCTATTTTCCCCTTGGGATGCTCACTGGGTCCCCAAACCTGGGCCATAACATTAGATGGCCCTTTTTTTTTTTTTAAAGATTGTATTTATTTATTTATTTGAGGGGTGGGGAGAGGCAGAGGAAGAGAACCTCAAGCAGACTCCATGCGGAGCACAAAGCCTGACATGGGGCTCGATCTCACGATGCTGAGATCATGACCTGAGTCAAAATCAAGAGTCAGATGCTCAATGACTGAGCCACCCAGGCACCCCCAGATGGCTCTTTTTAGTACTCCTGAGTTTCACATTAGTTTTATCATATTATGTTTAATAACAAAACATTTATAAGTGATCTCACTAATTTTACCCCTTCCAGTCCTATTCCTTGCCAGTCTTCCCTATCCCAGGAAGGAGCACCACCATTTTACAAATATTTTCTCCCATTTGGTAGGTTGTCTCCTCATCTTGCTGACTGTTTCTTTTGCTGTGTGGAAGCTTTTGGCCTGATGCAATCCCACTTGTTTATTTTTGCATTCGTTTTCTCGTCATTTATGGGTCATATAAAAAAAATCATTGTCAAGGTCATGTAAAGAAGCTTTTCCCATTTTCCCATTTCCTTCTTGGGGTTTTATGTCTTGGGGTCCTATGTTTAAGTCTTTAATACATTTTGAGTTAATTTTTGTGAGTGGCGCAAGATGAGGGTCCAGTTCATTCTCTGCATATGGTTATCCCATTTTCCAACATCATTTGTTGGCTCTTGATTCCATTCCATATGTGTCTATTTTTATGCCAGTGTCACACCATTTGGATTACTATAGCTTTTTAAAAAATATTGTTTTATGCACTTCTGTTATTTTCATAGTTTATATAATGGCTATTCAGTAGCCTAGAATCCTTGCTATCACATGACAGTTTTTAGAAAAGATTTTAGGGGTGCCTGTGTGGTTCAGTGGGTTAAAGCCTCTGCCTTCAGCTCAGGTCATGATCCCAGGGTCCTGGGATCGAGCCCCGCATCAGGCTCTCTGCTCTGTGGGGAGCCTGCTTCCTCCTCTCTCTCTCTGCCTGCCTCTCTGCCTACTTGTGATCTCTGTCTGTCAAATAATTTTTTTAAAAAAGTTTAAAAAAGATTTTATTTATTTATTTGACAGGGAGACAGAGAGATCACAGTAGACAGAAAGAGAGGGGGAAGCAGGCTCCCCACTGAGCAGAGAGCCCAATGCAGGGCTCGATCCCAGGACCCTGAGATCATGACCTGAGCCAAAGGCAGAGGCTTAACCCTCTGAGCCACCCAGGCACCCCCATAGCTTTGTAGTATAGTTTGAAATCAGTATTACAGTAGCCCCCGCTTTATTCTTCTTTCTCAGTATTGCTTTGGCTATTCAGGATCTAACAGGTCTTTTGATTGAGTCTTTAGGATTTTCCATGTATAACATTATATCATCTGCAAATAAAGACAGTTGTCCCTCTTCCTTTCCAGTTTGGATGCCTTTTATTTCCTTGTTTTGCCTGATTGCTCGGGCTAGGACCTCCAGTACTATGTTGACGAGGAGAGATAGGAGTGGACGTCCTCGTCCTGTTTCTGTTCTCAGAGGAAATATTTTGACCTTTCGCCTTCGAGTACGATGCTAGCTGTGGGTTTGTTGTGTCTGTCTTGTGATGTTGAGATGCATTGCTTTTATTCCTGATTTGTGGAGAGATTGTAATCTTGAAAGGACATTGTGTTTTGTCAAATGCTTTTTCTGCCTCTATTAAGATGATCATAGTCTTTTTGTCTTTCATTCATTAACATGGTCTATGACATTTACTGATTGTGTACGTTGAAGCATCCTTGCACCCTAAGGATAAATCCCAATTAACCATAATGTAAGATCTTCTTAATGTGCTGTTGAATTTGGCTGCAAAGGTTTTGTTGGGAATTTTTGCCTCTGTGTCCATGAGGGACATTGCTCTGTAGGTTTCTCCCAGTGTCACTATCTGGCTTTGGTATAGGTAATGCTGGTCTCATGAAATGAATGTAGGAATGTTCCCACATCTTCAATTTTTTTTAAGTAGGCTCCACACCCAACATGGGGCTTGAACTCATGACTCTGAGATCAAGAGTCACATGCTCTACCAGCTGAGCCAGCCAGGTACCCCCACATCTTCCATTTTTAGTAAGACTTTGAAAAGGATTGGCATTATTTCTTCTTTAAATGCTGGTGGAAATCACCAGTGAAACCAGCTGGTCACTTTTCTTCATTAGGAGGTTTTTGATTATTGAGGCAATCTCCTTATCTGTTATTGATCTATTCAGATTTTCTATTTCTTCATGATTCAGTCTTGGCTTATAGACTTCTACAAAGATTCTCTTGCCCATAGGTGATTGCCCAAGTCTTCATGTGCTTCTAGGCCATGGCCAACAGGACCTGGAATTAATTTACAGTCTCCCTCAGGTTCCACAGCTGGTACTGAGATCTGTCTGCCTATTACTCAATGCACAGGTGGGTGAGACTCCTCTTGGGTCCCTTGCTGTGTGGTGCCAGATCCCACAACTCCCACAAAGGCACTTTGGTTTGTGGGTGGATGCCAAATTTCTGTTGTTGAAGTGGGGGGGTTAAAAATGAGGGATGTCTTTTGCCGTCCTGATAGTTTGGATTTTTCTTGTTTTCTCAACTTGTAGCAGCTCTGGGAGTTCTGTTTTCAGCAGAACAATAACAATACATTTGGGTCTGTCGTATGCAATCAGACATCAGAGTCTCATACTGTGACCTGGAGTCATCTCAGGGTCTATGTTGAGTAAGAGGGAAGGTTTGGGACTGATCCTGAAGAGGCCAAAGCAGCATGGGTGAAGGGAAGGACCAGGGATTCCTCTTTTCCAATGAACCTGGGGATATTCTTACCCATCTTTCTATTAACCATAGATTTTATTTTCTGAATTTGACACTTTGATATCTTGGGACATTGCTGACCCTGCAGAGATCCCCTACCAAGGGTATCCACTTCCTCAAGCACACCCCTCAGGTGCAAACCAAACATTCCAGAGCTCATACTGCCAACCACCTCCTCTATGGCTCTCACACTCTGGGTTGATATTCCCTGTTAGATACCAGATAATCAGGGACAACCTCTGTACACCAGGGCCAATCTTAAGTCTGTTCCTTCCCACAGAAACCTCAGTAAAGACTCTTGCCCAGTCTTCCTCCTCCCTCTGTTTCTTGACTGTCTTTGGTGCTTCTCTATGTGGTCCTGCATGGCATTGCTATACCCCTTTTCTTGGGAACTCTAATAGACTATCTTTCTCTCTCTTAAAGATTTTATTTATTTATTTATTTATTTATTTATTTATTTGAAAGCAAGAATGTGAGAGAGAGCACAAGCTAGAGGGAGAAGCAGGCTCCCCCAGGACAATCTGAGCTGAAAGCAGACACTTAACCAACTAAGCCATCCAGGTGCCCTCAAACTATCTTTTTCTCAATGACAATCATCTCTTCATCTTTGGCCATACTCTACCTCAAATTTTTTATTCATACCTATATTCTTTTTTAAAGTTTTTATTTATTTATTTGACATAGAGAAGGAGAGCACAAGCAGGGGGAGTGGCAGAGGAAGAGGGAGAAGTGTGCTTTCTACTGAGCAGGGAGCCCGCCATGGGGCTTGATCCCAGGACCCCAGGATCAAGCTGAAGGCAGATGATCCAAGCTGAAGGCAGATGCCTAACCCACTGAGCCATCCAGGTCCCCTAAAACTCTATTCTAAAACACTCCCACATCCACCTCGTTGATCCACACTCAGAATCTCTGATGAGAACCTTTCCCCATACTCACTTCCTATTTCCACCATATTTTACATTCAAGTGGTCACATCTGTCCATTTCCCGGACTTTTCCTTGCCCAGCCAGGTTCCATCACAGCACAGGAATATATGCCTCAAGAGCAAACCTGAGGCAGCCTTTCTCACCTCTGACCTTGAGCTGTAGGTATTCACTCTCCCCTGACCACTCCTGGGAGACCATTGTCTTGTAGGCGCAAAAGTACATCCCAGCATCCTTTGGCTCCAGGTGTGTAAGGAGGAACTCAGCCTTGTGTCCTGTGGACCTCTGCTCCTGCCTGTACCTGGAGTCCTGCAGCTTCCCCAGCATGAATGTCACATTCTGGAAGTGAGACTGGCACCTCAGGGTCACGTTGCCTCTGTATCCCACCACTAAGCTGGACAAGGCACTGAAGGAGGGCTTGGGAAGCGTCTCTGGAAAGAATTCAGAGTTAGTCTGACTCTTCATAATGATGACCACCAGTGCCCTCCCAGAATTCAGAGCATTAAAGAGAAAATCTGGGTTGCAGGAAATGATAGGGTTTATGCAAGAAAACTCACCATTCTTTTTCTCATCTTCAAAGCCTAGGCTGAGTCCTGGAAGAGAAACCCTCATGAAACATGGGTTGTATACTCCTCTTTGAGTACATATCAGGCAGAAAACGCATGGCTAATTTGTTAGAGATCTATCCTGTTTCTTGGAGGCACTTCCTTGGATTGATTTTTTTTTTACCTTTTGCTTATGTCCCATTGTTTTTCATTCAGGAGTTTCGTTTACGTACAAAGTTCCAGCAGCCTTTACCCATTTATGATGTTGCTTTCAGGATCAGTCTTTCTTTCACCATCTAGACATCTTTGCACATTTGCCTATTTTTTCTTCTCCTGCTTTCCATGACTGCACTTTTCACCCTTAAATAACACAGTCATTATTTTACTGTGGAGTGTGAGCAGAGGGCTTCCTCCCTGATTCAAATGGAGAGAAGTCGCTCTCTCTGACAAGATTCTTCTTTTCTCAAGGAGTTCAAGGCATTCATGGTCCTAAATGCTCTTTCTACATGTGACTTTGATCTTTACAAATGTCAGGCCCTACCTCTCCTGTGTTCTGTTCTATGTATTTCATTCTGGGATAGGAAGGTCATCCCTTGGATGAAAATACGGGAAACCTGTCTTGCGGGTCTGTCAAGCAGTGAAGCTAGAATTTCTCTAGATGTGAGAATATCTCAGAACATCTGGCCCTTGCTTAAACTCAGGGGTTAACTTACAACACAGAAACCCCCAAGTTTCACCAAGAAAAAAGGTACACTGAGGCCAAACTTGCAGTGACAGTGGTGGGATTTATAGGTAGGAAATCATCCTCTGAGTGGTCAGGGAGTCCTAGGTCTCATGTTCCCTTTTTAGTCCTCCCCCAACAAACCGGTTTTTAGACTCATGTTGTGTCAGCTCTGGTATCACCCAATATTCTGCTCAAACAGTGACCGCCCCTTTTTAAAGTAAGCACCCAGATGCCTTTAGTTCATTTTGCTTTATGAAACCCTACTGGAGAATAGGAAAATAGGGTGTAAAGGCCAGAGAGAGAGGTTCTCTTTCTTTAACAAATAAAACTATGTGTCCTTAAGTTACACAACATGATCTATATGTATATACACACACATACATAGAAAAATTACGACAATCAAGCCAATTAACACATCCATCAGCTCCTAGAGTGACCCTCCGTGTGTGCGTGTGTGTGTGTGTCCGGGGTGAGAACACAGAATGATTAACTACAGTCTCCATGCTGTGTGTTGGATTCCTCAGAACTTGTCTCTCTTTCCTAACAAGGGACCACAGCGGACATAGACAAGGAGGACTGTCCTCACAGAAGGAACTGTCATTGAGGGGAATGCAGGAAAACTGGAAAAAAATACATTTCTCAGGAAAGAAGAACAATGAAAACCCACCAATTACCAAGTGTCTGTCATTCGATGGACTCATTACAGACTCTGAACACTGACACACTTATACTCTTTAGCAGGTCCTTGGCGGGCCACTGTCATCTACCCTCTACCCGTGCTCTGAACAACGTCCAGCCTCATTGGGTGCTACAACTCTCACTGAGACAGGCAGCAGTGAGGACATGAGAAACCACAGCTCCCTAAAAACTTAGGCAATGCTGTGGTTTATGATAAGAAATACACATTTGGTCTTTGTCCTGGTTCCTGGCACACAGCTGCTACTAAAGCTCTTGGAATTTTCTTAACCATGTTTTTTTTTTTTTTTTAAGACTGTTTGTTTATTTATTTTAGGAATCTGTACACCCAATAAGGGGCTCAAACTCATGACCCCAAGATCAAGAGCCGCATGCTCCTCTTCTTCTTCTTCTTTTTTTTTTTTTAAAGATTTTATTTATTTTGACAGACAGAGATCACAGGTAGGCAGAGAGGCAGACAGAGAGAGAGGGGGGAAGCAGGCTCCCGGCTGAGCAGAGAGCCTGATGCTGGGCTCGATCCCAGGACCCTGAGATCACCACCTGAGCTGAAGGCAGAGGCTTAACCCACTGAGCCACCCAGGCGCCCCTCCCATGCTCTTCTAACTAAATGAACCAGACACCCGCCCTTGGAATTTTCCAATGGTTGGATGCAATGTAAGTGTCTTTCATTATGTTATGAAGTGACTTCTGGACCAGACCTAAGGATAAGGGCTGGTTGCCAGGGGAACCAACCATAGGATGGCAGGCTCGGAACATTCAATTCTATCTCCTTGACCTCTGGGAATGGGGGAGGGGTTGGAGATGGAATCAATTGCCATTGGCCAATGATTTAATCAATTGTGCTTATGTAATGAAGCCTCTATAAACGCTCAGAAGGATGGGTTCAGGGCACCTGGGTGGCTTAGTTGGTTAAGTGACTACCTTCGGCTCAGGTCATGAACCTGGAGTCCTGGGATCGAGTCCTGCATTGGGCTCTCTGCTTGGCAGGGAGTCTGCTTCTCCCACTGACTTTCCCCCTCTTGTCCTCTCTCTCTCTCATCCTCTCACTCTCAAGTAAATAAAAATAAAATCTTTAAAAAAAGGGGGAAGATGGTTTCAGAGGGCTTCCAGGTTGATGAACAGGGGGAGGTGCAGGGAGAGTGGTGTGCCTGGAGAGGACATGGAAACTTGGCACCCTTGCCCCATACCTGGTCCTCCACATCTCTTCCATGTGGTTATCCCTGAGTTATAGCCATTTCTAGTATACTGGCAACCAGTAACTTAAATATTTCTGTGAGTTCTGTGTGCCTCTCTAGCACATTAACTAAACCCAAAGAGGGGGTCCTGGGAATTCCTGATAGATAGCTGACTGATCAGGTGATGACCCAGACTTGCCATTGGCATCTAAAATGGGGGGAGGGAGTCTTGCGGGACTGAGACCTCACCGACAGGATCTGATGCTAACTCCAGGTAGATAGTATCAGAGCTGAGTTAAATTACAGGGCACCCAAATGGTGTTCAAGAATTTCTTGGTGGTGTCCGGGCCCTACCCCCACACATTGGAACTGGGCACCAGAATCGATCTCCAGATTCCTGTTAAATTACGATTTAACAGGTCCTTTGGACGCATCATCTGGAAAGCTTAAAAATTGCATCTAAAGAATTCTTCAGATTATGTTATATAAAATATTCTCCTATTCTATTGTAGAAAGAAATGTTGGGTGACACATCATGGATCGACCTTAAAAATATCATTCCTGGGATGCCTAGGTGGCTCAGTCGGTTGGGCCACTGCCTTTGGCTCAGGTCATGATCCTGGGGTTCTGGGATCGAGTCCCGCATTGGGCTTTCTGCTCAGCAGGGAGCCTGCTTCTCTCTCCACCTCTGCCTGCCTCTCTGCCTGCTTGTGCGCGCTCTCTCTCTCTGACAAATAAATAAATAAAATCTTTAAAAAATCATTCCTAGAGAAAGAATCCAGACATGAAAAGTCCCATGTATGATTCCATTTACATGATAGATGCAGAATAGCTCCATTTAGAGAGACAGAAAGTACATGGGTGGCATCCCCCTCCCCCCGCCCTGGGAAGGGGGATGGCGAGTGGCTGCTTTGTGAGTACAGCATTTCCTTTAAGGGTGATGAAAACATTTTTGGTGGTTACATAACATTGTGTCTCAATGTCTAAATGTGTCTAAAATGCCACTTGATTGTCTACTTTAAATGGTTACTCTTAGGTGAATTGTATCACATTTTAAAAATTTTACGGAAGTTGGGTTCATTTGCCCTCTGTACTAAAGTATAGAGATTGAAATAGCAGAAGTCCACCTGAGGTAAGAAGCGGAAATGACTAGTTGTGTTAGTTTAGGCACAAAACCTCCATTAAGTGCAACAGCAAATCTGGCTTCCAAAGCAGACTGACCTAGGGATTCAGGGCTGTTAGGGTCTTTTCTCTCAGCTGCCATGTTCATTCCCTCTGAGTATCGTCATGACAGGACCAGGAGCCTGGAAGCAAGTCTGTAGGCAGGTACAGTCTGGTATCTTTGGAAGGTCACACTGAGAACCAAAATTTATCTGAATCCCAATGCTAGTCTGAGAATCTTCCTAAAGAAGTGGACAGCCTTGCTAAGCATTATAGACCCGTCCATGGAATAATGATTCGTTGTGTCCTCCAGAAAGGTAGGTTCAAGCCCTAACCCCCAGCACCTGTGAGTGCGAACTTATTTGGAAACAGCATTATTTGGGAGTAGGCTAGTCCCATAATTCAGTATGACTGGTGTCCCCATAAGAGGTGGGGCGATATAGAGAGACAGACACAGAGGGAAGATGGCCATGTGAGGACATGAGGGATTGCAGCAAAGGACCTGCAAGAAAGGAACCCAAGGACTGCCTACCATCCCCAGAAGGGAGGAGAGCCTGGAACAGAGTCTCCCTTGGGGCCTTGGAGTCCTCAGAAGGAGCCAGCCCTGCTGGAACCTTGACCTTGGACATCTCACCTCCAGAACTCTGAGAGAATAGATTTCTGTTGTTTTAAGCCATTTGGTGTTTGGCACTTCGGGAAATGACTATGGGCAGGATGAGGTGAGTCTCTCGACTGTCCAACTTATTCTGCCCTGGGGCTCAGGGTATAGCCACACCTAAAGCTCAAAGCATTACCCAAAGGAAGGGCTGTATCTCAAAAGAAGGAGGAAGGAACTGGGGCAGATGACAAGTCCTGATATCTTCTGCAGACACCCCTCAGCTCCACCTCACAAAAGAGGAACTGGGAGCTTGGTCAGTGGAACTGCTGGCTCACAGTCTAGAGCTCCTATGAGACCAAGCCAAGGTCATAATCACAGGTCTTCCTATTAACAGGCTCAAGTCCCTTTGATTACATCACACAAGTTGAGGACAGTTAAAATCAGTAGAGAATGGGGTTGGTCAGAAATTTTTCTTTTCATCCATTGTCCCCAAACGTAGCCCTTCTTTATAATCTTGGTCTGTGCCCAAACCCATAGTTCCACACCCTATGTATCCCACCCTCCGCTATGCCAACAAACATTCATGGCAAGAGTGGGATTTGGACCAAGCAGGTTTGCAGACTTCATGGGAGCTCTGTATTGCTTAGCTGAGTAAATGAGGGTATCGCCCCATGACTCTGAACCTCACTTCCCCAGGACCCCAGAACAGAGGAGTGTCACACCACAGCCCATGAAACTCTGACAGGTAGCATGTGTCCAGTACACAGAAGATATCATTTCACATCAACCCCCGCTTCACCGTGAATTTTCTCACCCACCCAAACCCATCTGTCCTAGTCCTGGAGACTCACCAAGGCAAAGCAGGGACAGGAATTCTGTGAGCATACTGTCCCTTTGACTCAGACCGAGATCCCGTCTTCAGTTTACAGTTCAAAGGAAGAAGGGGAACTGGGCCATCGCGGGTCCCTCCTGCCCACTTTGTCTCTACGTTGTGTGGGTAGAGGTCTTACCCCAACACGCTGGTTCTCCACTGCCTGGTGTACAGTTTCCTTCTCACAACTAAGCCAGGAAACCATCAGTGACAACATCTCCCTCATAAATGTCGTGTGTGTGCCTCCAGCTCCACCCACTCTGAGATCTGTCCTATCTCATCTGAAGTCCTGACCAAGACATTTTCCTTAAAAAAAATTGTTTTGGAAAATATTTTAGAGTTATAAATAAAAAAAATATTACAGAGCTCCCACACAACCATCAATCAGCTTTCCCATTGGTAATAGAACTGCTGTATATTATGAAAGCCAGGAAGTTGGCATTGGCACAATACGATGCCTGGGCAAGCACGTGGTAACATCCAGAACATCCTTCAGGAGTCTTTGGTAAAAGATGGGAACCCACTGCTCTGAGAGCAGGGTGGTCAACAGGAAAACAGAAATTTTGAGGCTGAGCCACTTGTCTTTCTGTAAACCTTGACAAATGGGTCCCACATCAGAGTTTTCCTGTGCTTTCTGTTATAGAAGAGAAAGTAAACCAAGGGAAATTGAAAAGCTTCTATTCAACATTTTTTCCCAAATGGGAAGAGGGTAATCCCATTTTCCAGGAACAAAGGCGGGAATACTGGTGAATTAAGGAAGCAAATTCCTCTCTAGTAGTACAACACTCATCTTTCCTTCCCAGCTACACATTGCTTCCCAGGTCCATTAAGAACTCTTGTTGGTTAATGATTGCCTCACATAACTGAAAACACGAAGGCAGTGTTCAAGCATGGGTAGATCCAAAGCTTCAAATAATGGTACTGGGAATCTGTCTTTCTCCATGTCTAGGTGCCTCTTTCCACTGTGTAGACTTCACACTCAGGTTGGTTTTCTTCATGTGGTGGGAAGATATCCAATAGCATCTCCAGGGAGAAATAGTGCGTTAGCACTAACACTTGCAATGAAACTCATAAGGCAGACTCAACGTTGTTTTGATCCTGGTTTATATGCCCATTCCTAAATCAATAAATGTAACCAAAGAGATAGATCACACTAATTGGCCTTTCTGGTACGTACGAGCACACCTGCAGCTAGGAGTCTGGATCAGTTTCTTTTTTTTTTTTTTTTTTTAAGATTTTATTTATTTGACAGACAGAGATCACAAGTAGGCAGGGAGGCAGGGAGAGAGAGAGGAGGAAGCAGGCTCCCTGCTGAGCAGAGAGCCCGATGTGGGGCTGGATCCCAGGACCCTGGGATCATGACCTGAGCTGAAGGCAGAGGCTTTAACCTACTGAGTCACCCAGGCGCCCCTGGATCAGTTTCACTTAAACACAGAGAGTAAGTGACAAGTGGTCAATGTCCCAGTGAAGACAGTTATTCCAGGATACACTGGATATGAATAGGTAGTCATGCAAAAAGTCAGTACTGCCCACTATGTGCGTTTATCTGCCCATCTCAGGCTGTGCCCAGGCAAGACTTTTTCTCCTTCCAAGGACTAATCTATGATTCTTCTCTCCCTTAGCCATGGGTCTTTAACCATGAGATTGCTGAAACCATATGCAGATGCCACAATGTTATCACTCTACATCTGTTTTCTAGAATTATTAGGTCCCCTTTCTGAAGGTATGAGAGGTGTATCTACTGATACACAATGTTACAAGTATTGAAAAATCCTATACTACATCTCAAAGCAGATGTCAGCACTTCTGATACACAATACCCTAGCAGAGGTAACAGACAGGCGAGCCAAAAATGAAAAGTAGATTCTCATACACTCTCTGAAAGGGCAGCGAGGTTAGATTGAAATTATTAGGTTGGATTGAAATTATAGATTGAAGGGACTAAGACTGGAAGAGAAGATAGAGTAAGAAGAGAAGATCCCCAACTCTGGGCCACTACAACTCTGGACCACTATATGTCTATCAAAGACATCTTGTTTGAAGTTCATACAGGCTCCTTGCCTTCTGACTCAACCTCAACCTTGCCCTGCAATTATTTTTTCAGTACAATTCTTCAGAAGTTACGTTTCTGATAAAACGCCAAGGGAAAGTGAGTCCTGATTTTTATTAAGATTTGAAGTCACCAACGTTCCACACTAACTAGTAAGAGGGATGTATGTGTGAATGCACTCGTGCACACTTTCCCTCCATGTCTCCCAGATCCACTTATTTCTGGTCCAGCTCTTTCTTCCATCAGATGGGGTGACTTGGCTCCAGTTCACATGTCCTTCATCTTCCCCCGAGAACAATGTGCTAGCTGTCACATGTTCTTCTCGTGGAAAGGGAAGATGCACAGGCACCAAATCAAAATATGCAGTACCCCTGAAGACCTGGGCTGGAGTGAAACTGTTGCTACTTGCACCTTATCCTGCTGACCAAAGCAAAAAACATGGCTGAATCCGCAGTTGAAGGGCTATTGATGTGATCTATTTCACTCTGACTTCTTGGCCACAGTTACTCATATCCATCCCACGTACAAAATATGCTCATTCCCACCCCAGGACATGGTCCCCCAAATTTCCATCCAATAATGGCATCAGGCTTTAAATCCAGGATCTAGTGATCATTATCAAGTCTATTGGTGGCTCCTCTGGATCCAGGACTCGTGAACTAAAACACAAATTAGCTGCCCCATACATCTGCCATATGATGACAAAACAGAAGTGGGAAAACCACAATACTCCCACTTGAGAAAGCTTCCTCCTTATGTGTGTAGGTGACATAAAGCAGTCACTGGTTTGCAGCAGCTTCAAAAATCACTCTGGGAAAATGTTGCTAGATGCCACAATTCTGGGGGTGGAAATGTTCCTTCACAAAGTTTCATTTCTGTTCTTCATGAGGAGTTTCTCAGCCCACTGTCCTGTGAGGTCTTGGTTCCTCCTTCTGAGATGTCTTTCTTTTATCAACCTTCCTGTCCACTTCTGAAGAAGACCTTGGAGAATATGACCCACTTGATAGATGGCCCATTTTCTCAGCTTGCTTTCTGCACACAGGAAGTTGAAACTTCAAGTCTTTGTATAATTTTTTAAAGCTTAGATTGGCAACAGTTTTGCCAGCATGGCTTTCAAAACCATTGTGGCTTTCAGGGCACCTGGGTGGCTCAGTTGGTTATGCCTCGGACTCTTGATTTTTGGCTCAGGTCATGATCTCAGGGTTTTTGGAGCAGAATTCAGTGATCACTTACCTACAAGACCTAGTGTTCATCACAACAAATTCCCTCCTTAATCGCCATCACCCATCTGGCCCATCCCTCACCACCTCCCTCCAGCAACCCTCAATTTGTTCTGTATCATTAAGAGTCTCTTATGCTTTCCTTCACTCTCTTTTTTCTTTTTCCCCTTCCCATATGTTCACCTGTTTTGTTTTTTAAACTCCACATATGAGTGAGATCATATGGTATTTGCCTTCCTCTGACTGACTTATTTCGCTTAGCGCTCTAGCTCCATCCATTACAAATGGCAAGATTTCATTTTTTGATGGCTGAGTAATATATATATACCACATCTTTTTGATGGACATTTGGGTTCTCTCCATAGTTTGGCTATGGGAACATTGCTGCTATAAATATCAAGGTGAGTGTACCCCTTCAAATCTGTGTTTTTGTAAATTTTGTGTTAAATACCTAGTAGTGCAGTTGTTGGATCCTTGGGTAGTTCTATTTTTAACTTTTTTTATTTTAGATTTTATTTATTTATTTGAGAGAGAGAGAGAGAGAGTTTGAGTGGGTGGAGGGCCAAAGGGAGAGGGAGAAGCAGATTCCCTGTTGGGCTCAATCCCAGGAGCCGGGGATCATGACCTGAGCTGAAGGCAGACAATTAATCCACTGAGCCTCTCAGGTGTCCCTATCTTTAACTTTTTGAGGAACCTCCAAACTGTTTTCCAAGTGACTGCACCAGTGTGCACTCCCACCAATAGTGTAAGAGGGCTCCCTTTTCCCACATCTTGATCAATACCTGTTGTTTCTTGTGTTGTTAATTTTATCCATTCTGACAGGTGTGAGGTGGTATCTTCTCCTGGTTTTGATTTGTAGTTCCCTGAGGTTAGTGATGTTGAGCATCTTTTCATGTGTCTGTTGGTCATTTGTGTGTCTTCTGTTTTTTTAAGATTTTATTTATTTATTTGACAGACAGAGATCACAAGCAGGCAGAGAGGGTGGAAAGGAAGCAGGCTCCCCACTGAGCAGAGAGCCTGACGTGGGGCTCGATCCCAGTACCCTGGAATCAAGACCTGAGCCAAAGGCAGAGGCTTTAACCCACTGAAACACCCAAGTGCCCCTAGATTTTGGGTTTTTAAAAAAGATTTTATTTATTTATTTATTTGTCAGAGATTGAGCAAAAGCAGGGGGAGCAGCAGGCAGAGGGAGAAGCAGACTCCCCACTGAGCAAGGATCCCCCCATCACAGGACTTGACCCTGGGACCCTGGGATCATGATGTGATCTGAAGGCAGACACTTATTGACTGAGCTACCCAGATGTCCCAGTTCTTTATAGATTTTGAATACTATGCCTTTATCAGATATATCATTTGAAAATATCTTCTCCCATTCTGTAGGTTGCCTTTTAGTTTGGTTGCTTATTTCCTTCACTGTGCAGAAGCTTTTAATCTTGATGAGGTCCCAATAGTTCATTTTTGCTTTTGTTTTCTTTGCCTCCAGTAACATGTCTAATAAGAAGTTGCTGTGGCTAAGGTCAAAGAGGTTGCTGCCTGTGTTCTCCTCTAGAATTTTGATAGTTTGTTATCTTACATTTAGGTCTTTCAGCCATTTGGGGTCTATTTTTGTGCGTGGTGTAAGAAAGTGGTCCAGTTTCAGTCTTCTGCATGTTGCCATCCAGTTTTCCCAACACCATTTGTTGAAGAAACTGTCTTTTTTCCATTGGACATTCTTTCCTGCTTTGTCGAAGATTCATTGACCATAGAGTTGAGGGTCCATTTCTGGCTCTCTGTTCTGTTCCATTGATCGATGTGCCTGTTTTTGTGCCAGTGCCATACTGTCTTGATGATCACAGCTTTGCAATACAGCTTGAAGTGTTGTCTCCAGTTTCATTTTTCTTCTTCAGAATTGCTTTAGCTATTCAGGGTCCTATAGACTGGGAATCTCCAACAGTGTCTGCGCCAACCTGTTTCCATCTCCTCAGTGGAATCATTTGGACCCAGGTGTCCAGCGCCTCTGGCTGGGTTAGAATTTGAGCCCTGAATTCACTGTGTTCATATAAAGAGTTTGCATAAATTATGACCTCATGGAGCATTTTTATTCCTTCTCGTTTCCTGGATGTGGTTGGAACACAAAACCTGTAGGTCACATGAGAGGAAGGAAGGGAAGGGTTGGCCAGAGATGTCACCACCCACATCCAGCTTCCCTCCCTGTCGTGGATGAGACCAGAGAGGGGCCCCCAGAGCAGCCTGCAGGGCCAGTATGATCCCTGAATTCCTCTGCCTCCTCTGCTTTGGTAAGTCTCTTGGGCCCGTCTACTGGGATTAGGGGTGAAGGTGGGTGGAGAAAGATGGGACCACTCGTAATGGGAAGAGGGGCAGTAAGGTCTGCTTGTCTCCACTGATTGCTTCGGGTGTGTCAGAAACCCAGGGGGAGTCTTGAGACACACCTTATCGGTCAGATGTTCGCCGGTAGGCAAATACATTTCACGCCATAACCTGTCCTCTGCCTCTGTCATCCCTACTTACTTAAAATGTTATTGACTCAATATCCTAATTTTATTTTGTTTTATTTATTTTTTCTATGTCTTTGAACAAGCACATTCATCTGAAGATGGGAATTTAATGCCAATAGCTTAAATTTAAAAAAATAAAATTCAAATGAAAAGCCAGGGTCACTTAGCAAAAAATAGGTTGGTATAAACATATATGCAAATTAAAGGAGGAAGGCATTAGGACAGTCTAGCCATGGGCTGTTGGCCATCACATTTCTGAGCCCATGCCCAGCTACTTAACTATCACAAAGGGCAGTTGGCCAGAGACAGATGTGTGAGAAGGCTGATCTCTAGCCTAAGGAATTCATTCTTTGTTGTTATCAAAGGAGTGGAAGTGACTGGAAAGGGTTTCAGCTTTCTGATGCCTTGATCAATGCTATAAAATACTGTGTCACTGCATCCCGTGACATCATCTGTAGGGCCCCGTGGTTTGTATCCTACCCCAAGGGAAATACCACTCTGACCCTTGCAAACAGTCCTACATGATGGGAATCAAACCCATGTTGATAAACGAGGACCCTGAGACTGACAGTTCAGGGTTCCTGCTCAGGGCTGAGCAGTGAGTGAGCAGAAACCTCAAAGTTCAAACCCAGGCCTGTCTGGATCCAAAGTCACTGCTGTTTTCACTTGGTCATAATGGGATATTAAGAATGAGGCATGGTGGGTCTTCAGAATGGGAAAGTCCCCAGGGTGAGTCAGCAAATGTCAGCTGGGAAAAGCATAAGAAGATGAAAGATGAGTGCTTCAAAATGTTCAGGGGCATGGTAAAGCTGGGGCACCTCCGGATGTCGATCTGCTGGTGCTAAGAAAACCTGCTTCCCACAAATAGGGACAGCATCATCTTAGCTTGATTGGGTCCCAACGATGTGATTGATTTTCACAATAATCGCTGACCCCTAGATTCTAGGGTAATCCATGGGGCTTTTGTTGCCTTCAGGCTGGTCTATCTGGTGAAATGAAGAAAGGACGGTATTATAAGTTTGAATCTTTCTACCAGCCTTGAAAAATCTGAGCCCTGCTTAAATTGGGACATCTCTTCAGTTGGCCAATGTGCTTTCTTGATTCTTACTGTGTTCCAGGGTGGTTTACACACGGGGGATGCTAAGGAGAACAGAATAACTTCCTTCCAAGTGTTGATGGGACAGTAAAGGCTTGTGTCTCTCAGAGCATGAGTACATAAACTCTCTTAAGAATTCAGGGGTCAGGTCCTGGGGCAATGGGAGGAGCAAGCTACACAGAACTTCTGGGAGAAGTGAGGAAGGAGCCGGGAGCAGAGCTGGAACCACAGACCAGTGTGGGGAAATGAGAAGTCCCATATGCCTGACCTCCAGGGAGGCCCCGGGGGACGGGCTCTGGGCAGGTGCTCATGTCTCATGGACGGTTCTCTTGCAGGGCTGTGTGCTGGCCAAGGAAGCAGGGGGACTGACGGTGAGTTCCTTCAGACAGATCTTCCTTCTCCTTCACTCCAAACTCCCTGTATCACTTCTCTTTCCTTCAAGGGGTTTCCTGGGAGCAGACAAGGGCACCAAAACCCCGTCCTGATCTCTGCTTCCTTCCAGAGTCCCTTCCCAAGCCCTCCCTCAGGGCCTGGCCCAGCTCGGTGATGCCTCGCTGGAGTAATGTGACACTGCAATGCCAGACTTCTACCAAGAATGTCAACTTTGTTCTCAGAAAGGGAAAAGTTCCTTTGGAGTCTGTGCAGTCATGGGTTTCCACAGATGGGCCGGCTGAATTTCAACTCACTGACCTAAAAACCAACAGTGCTGGAGAGTACACCTGTGACTACTACAGACGGGGGCCCCCCCACACACGTTCACAGCCTAGTGACGTTCTCCTACTACTGGTGACAGGTGAGGAGGGTGCCTCAAAGGGACAAAGGGTCTTCCAGGGACGGGTGTTAGGGGGGGACCAAAGGAGAGAGGGGGCAAGGGGCGACGGAGAGACACAGAACAGAAAGAGCCAGGGCTTGAAGGGGAAATCGCCTTCCCGTAGTCAGAGTGGAAAGAGGGTGAGATCAGGGATCTGTCATTTCCCCCACGTGGCGGGAACCCCTGCTGGGAGAACAAGGGTGGGTGGGGGACACAGAGCTTCTCCCCATGACCTTGGAGCCCTCCTTCTCTTTCAGGAGATTTACCTAAACCTTCCCTGCAAGCCCACCAAAGGGGTGAGGTGACCGCAGGAGACACAGTGACCCTGCAGTGCCAGAGGCCAGACAATATTTTTGCGCCTGTAATGTTCGCTCTACTGAAGGAGGGAACGGCAGGGCCCATACGGGTCCAGAGTCCAGTAGGGAAGGAGACAGACTTTTCCCTCCGGACTGTGACAGTCAATGATGCCGGGAACTACAGCTGTGTGTACTTTCAGATGAAGGCTCCTTTCTTGACCTCACAGCCCAGCAGTCATCTTGAGATCCAGGTGACAGGTGAGGCGACAGGTGCATGACTCTTAGGACTTTTAAAAATTTAACTTATTTCTTAATTAAGTTGTTTTTATTTGGGCTATTTTACTGGCTTTCTCCAGTTTTGTGGACCTATAACTGATTTATAACACTGTTAGTTTAAGGTGTGCATCCTTTTTTTCTTTTTTCTTTTTTTTTAACCGGAGAGCATTTCCTCTGTTAATTTCAGATTCCTGTTTCTCCTTCGCTGTCCCGATCATCTCCTTTTTAAATCTCTCCTTTCCTACTTTCTAGTCTTTGGCCTTTGTTGCTTGGCCTTCTGGGAGATGTTCTCAGCTTGTTCTTCCAAACGACCCATCCCGCCCCCACCAGAACCCCTTCTGCCACCCCTGGCGTCCCCGAGAGCGGTGGTCCATCCTGCTGACGGCAACTTCATGGCAGTACCTTTCTCAGTCTTGGAACACGCTGCTCCCCGGCCGCCGGCTGTCGTGACACAGCTGCAGTATCTTCTAAACTTGCTGCTTCGTGGGAGGCTGCTCCCGCATCCTCGGCCTTGTGCATGTTTGTGTGTGCGCTGTGGTCAGCAAACGTTCTGTAGTTAGGACGCAAGGTCAGGGTGGGCAGTGCTGAGAGGTACAGAGGGCATCCTGGGCCCGGTGGCGTCCTCAGGGCCTCTCCCCACTGACTCTGTCTCCTGGGAGCATTGTTGCTGATGGGTTCAGACTCGAACTCTGCACTCCTGGCGTGTGTGAGCTGGAGGAGTCAGATGCCAGTTCCCTCTGGGAACCAGAGCCAATGGTGAGCCCGAGCTCTTCTTGGGTGAAGCTGAAATGAAATGCACGGTGGTCCCGATGCCCAGCTACTAAGCTGGAAATTTTTTTTTTTTTAAAGATTTTATTTATTTGATAGGCAGAGATCACAAGTAGGCAGAGAGGCAGAGGCAAGCAGAGAGAGAGGAGGAAGCAGGCTTCCTGCTGAGCAGAGAGCCCGATGTGGGGCTCGATCCCAGGACCCTGGGATCATGACCTGAGTTGAAGGCAGAGGCTTTAACCCACTGAGCCACCCAGGCGCCCCTAAGCTGGAAATTTTTTGAGCTCGCTGGTTACACTAAGTCTTTCCTACGAGGAGGGGAGCAGACACAGCCCCTGAACGACTTCCCTTCTCTGTGCGGCAACGGTGGGTTTTGGGGTTGCTGCTAAGCCTGGTTCCTACTACGAGGAGGGAGAAGGGGAAAGGGCAGTGCGGGAGGGTGGAAATGAGATGACGAGCAAGGACAGGAAGGGGGAACGGTAAGGCAGAGAGACTGGGAAGGAGACCAGGGAAGAGCCACTACAACTCTCCGGAAATCCCACGTTGTGTTGAGTGACGACAGCGTCGGGAGGTAGAGCTGAGCACTGACCAGGAAACACCAGCGGGTGCAGGACAGTCACACTGGACAGGTCCGCGTAAGAGGAAAGCTCCTTTCCAGCTGCTGCTCATCCCCTCCTCTCTACCATCTCCCCCAGGGGCTGCGTCCCGGGACTACACCTTGGGCAACCTCATCCGACTGGGTCTGGCTGCCGTGATTGTGGTGATTATGGGGGCTCTCGTGGCGGAAGCCTGGTGTGGCCAGAAGGAGTCTCCACGTGGATCCACATAAAACAGCTGAGCGCCTCTCTTGTTTGGGCTGGTGTCGCGGCACGGGGCTCTCTCAACACCAGACTCCACCATGGGACTTCTTGTGGTTCTCAACATAGACATAGATGTCATTTTGGGTGGGTTAGTTCTTCATCACAGGGGACTGTCCTGTTCGTTGTAGGAACACTTAGCACCACTTCTCATGCCCATTAAAGAGAAGTTGAAACCCCAGTCATTGTGGAAGAAGATAGCAAGCAAGTTCTATCGTCCTTTTCCCAACACCCCTAGATGTGGAGGACAGGAGTATGTGGTGTTCCCCTGGTGGACAGCCTGTGTTTGGGGACCAGGAGAAATATTTCTTCTCTTCCTCCCTCTCCTGATCTCAGGTCTGTCCTTCTATGCATAGGCTCCACAGCTATCTGGGGGAGTGAGGCATCCTTGGTCAAGTTAACAGCCTGTGTGAGATTTTGGGGGGAGGTTTGGGAAGCTTGCAGATGAAATGTAACCTCACTTATTTCCTGACATTATGGAAGACCCAAAGTGGCCCCTGTGAGTGTCATCTAGGATTGAGTGAAGGCTTCTTGGACCCCCATATTGAAGGCTTCTTGGTGCTCAGGATGACAGAGATTAAGACAGAATCACTTGGTTGCAAAGTTGTTCATGTATCAAAATCAAAATTAATAAAGTATATGGTACCAGCTCACTTTTCCTGGAACCAGGATATGGAAATGTGGACTTTAACCAAAAAAACTCCATCCACACTAGTTAACTGCGATACAGCATTCCACAATGTTTTAGTAAAAGTAAAAGCATCATGACTTCTTGGTGTTCCATTATCAGAGAAACTTGAGAATAAATATCTTTTACTTAAGTGTGATCTTGGTTTCAGAAATCAGAAGATAAAAACAAGTGGCCTGGAAAAGGATTTTCTGAACCGTGGGTTTATGTCTAAGCCATTGCAAGACATCAAAACTGCTCTCATAAATCATCCCTTGCTCCCAGGACCAAGCCCCAAAGCACACATGCTCCTTTAGGACAAGAAAGATTGGGGTTCTCTTCCCTTGAGACTTCTGGTATATGAAAACTGAATAAATGCCAAACAGTTACAAAAATGGAAGCATCTTTTGAAGGCTTTTATCTAGCATGCACACAACTCAATCCTATTTTGCTACTTACAAGTTAATGATCGATTTGTATACATGTATCGAGTCTTAGAGCAACAGTGTCTTAGAGCAACAGTGTCCAGAAACTGGAAACTAGCAGTGAGATGTTCTCTTTCATTTAAACCTGAAGATGCATCTCCTTGTCTGTACCAATAATCTCCCTTAGAGGGAAACTCAAAACTGATATCCTTTCTTTTTCTTTTCTTCCCTTTTTAAAGGATTTTTATTTATTTATTAGAGAGAGAGAGAGCACAAGCAGGGCAGGGACAGAAGGAGAATCAGACTCTCTGCTGAGCAAGGAGCCCAATGTGGGACTCAATCCCAGAACCCCAGGACCATGACCTGAGCTGAAGGCAGACGCTTAACTGACTGGAGCCACGCAGGTGTCCCTTGGAGGGCCTTTCTGAAAGTGAGACCCAAAGACACCGGTGACCACATCCCCACCAAAGCCTTGCTCAGCATTGTCTGTCATGAACCTCTCACTACAGGCAGACCACTCTCCTTTGTACTCCCTGCCACCCTCCTCTCATCTAGAACATTCGCTTTTTTTTTTTTTTTAAGATTTTATTTATTTGAGAGAGACAGATCAGAGCGGGAGGGACAAGGCGACTCCCCTGCTGAGCAGGGAGCCTGACACTGGGCTCCATCCCAGGACCCTGGGATCATGACCTGGGCCAAAGGCAGAGGCTTAACCAACTGACCCATCCAGGTGCCCAATCATCCAACATTTCAAAGCCTTACTGGAACCCCACAACCTCCGGGAAGTTTTTTTTAACCCCGTCTCTGGCCCTTGGGTGACCTCCAACAGCACTTGGAATTTGTCATTTTTTTTTTAAGATTTCATTTATTTATTTGACAGAGAGATCACAAGCAGGCAGAGAGACAGGCAGAGAAAGAAGGAGGGAAGCAGGCTCCCTGTTGAGCAGAGAGCCGGATACGGGACTCAATCCCAGGACCCTGGGATCATGACCTGAGCCGAAGGCAGGGGCTTAACCCACTGAGCCACCCAGGCGCTCGGAATTTGTCATTTTTATTCCTGATCTTCTTCCTTGCAAGTTCATCTTCCTGCTTAACCTAAAGTGCCCACGAGCTCACCGACCCTCCCCCAAGTCCAGCTAATGAGTTCAGCATACAGCAGACACTCAGTCAGTAATACAGACCCGGACCTGACGCAAGGGAAGCACTGCGCTCTCCCACACTGCAAAATGGAGCGGTCCCCAGCCCTACTGTCTGCCAGAGGGGCGCTCGGCCGCGTCGGCCGCGTCCTGGGGACTACAAGTCCCAGCGGCCCGTGCGGGCCGGACCCTGTTCCCGTGGTGGGGGTGGGAAGGGACGCAGATTTGTCCCTCCGAGCGTGGCTCCAGCAGGAGGACGTGCTGGGGACTCTCACAGGGCAGAGTCTGGGGCAGTTCGGCATGCCCGCGGATGCACAGGGCACCGTTGCTCAGTCCCGGCACCGGTCGCGGGACCGGGAGAGGGCACCTGCGCCCCGCGCGCTCCCAACCTGCACCCCGCACCGCAGAGGCTGGTGCTCGGCTCTCCGCCCCTCTGCCCCTCCGCCCCTCCGCCCCTCCGTCGGTCGTTCCACCGTGCGCGCCGCGTACACCCCGGCGTCCTGCGCGTCTGCGCCGGCGGCAGCCTGAGATCGCGCTCCCGGGCGGCGGGAACCCGGCCTGTCGCGTCCCGGGCGACAGGGACGGGGAGTGGCGTCCCGGGCAGGTGAGTAGCGGCCGCGAGCTCCCCGGCGTGGCCAGGTGCGCGGGCGTTCCCGGGTGGACGCCGCTCAGCCGGCCCTGGGGAGCGCTCCCCGCGCCCTGGGGTGCGCCCCGTAGACCCGCCTGCGCTGGACCCCCGCCTCCGCCTCGCCGAGGAAAGGGGGGGGGGGCGTTCCTGGGGTTCAGGTACTTTGGGTGTGGCATCTCAAGGGCGCCCTGAATATGCAAGGGGGTCTTTTCTCCTCAGAGCTTTCCCTTAGTGTAACCAGTTTAATACCAGTCTTAAGGGAGGGCGCGCCGGACATTTAGCGTTCCTGCGTAAATTTCATGTGTAACATTGTGTTGGATTACGGTGTGCACCTGTTGTTTTGATACATTTATATGTGGTAAAAACGATTGCTGCACCAACAGTGGTCCCGCCGTGTGATTATAAGTGTAATATTGTGTGTATTCATTCCGCCGTGCCTTGGGTCTCCGTGGTTTCTTTACTACTCATTACAGTTTTGTGCCCTGAAAAACGTTATCTAATCCCTGCATGCCCTGCTCATCACCCTTTACTCTGTCGTTTTACGGGTTTGACTTCTTCAGATTCCACATGTGAACGATAGCATACAGAACCTGTCTTTCCGTCTGACTTACCCGGCTTAGCTCAGTGCGCTCTGGGTCCGTCCATGTTGTTGTGAGTGGTGGGATATTTACCTTTAATATTACGTTGTGTATATGTATTACCTTTTCTTTTAAAGATTTTATTTTCAAGTAATCCCTACACCCAGCCTGGGACTGGAACCCATAACCCTGAGATCAGGAGTCGCATGCCGCAGGGACTGAGGCAGCCAGGCACCCCGGTACTGTATCTTTTTACCCATTCATCAGCTGGTGGACATCGCTGTTGTTTCTGTATCTTGGCTCTCGTGAATAATGCTTCGATAAGCATGGGTATGCAGAGATCTCGTTGAAATCCTGTTTTTGTTTCAATTAGGTATATTCCCAGACGTGGAATTATTGGTTCATTTCATAGTTCTATTTTAAATTTTTTGAACATGCTCCATATTGTTTTCCATAATGGTTGGACCAATTCTCATTCCCACTACAGGGAAAAAGGGTTTGGGTTTGAGCTTGGGTTTTTGGGTTTTTTTCACCACATCCTCGCCAGCATTGTTATCTCTTGTCTTTTGGATGCAAGTCAATTCTGACAGGAGGTGACATGTCGTTGTGGTTTGCATTGGCATTTCCCTGATGATGCGTGATGTTGAGCACGTTTTCATGTGTCTGTTGGCCATCTGGATGTCTTCTTTGGAAAAATGTCTGCTTACTTCTGGCCATATTTTAATTGGATTGTTTTTGTTGCTGTTGTTGTTGTTACTAAGTTGTCTGAGTTCTTTATGTATTTTGGGTATTAACCCCTTATCTGGTATTTCTGTTTCTGTCCACCTTTGTAAGTTGGTGCTTTTCCGTTGTGATTTGCTGAGTCTGTGCATTTTTCCATGTTTCATGTCTGCTCTAGATTTTTGCTTTGTGATTACTGTGAGGTTTACATCAAACATCTCCTAGATAACACAGTTCTCTTTCTGCTGATAGTTTATCTTCATTTGCCTGTTCAAAGTCTCATCCTTTTCCTCCTTCCCTTGTACATTTTTGATACCACAAATGATTTCTTTTTATGCCGTGATTTCATTACTGAATTGGTGACTTTTAAAAAAAGATTTTATTTATTTGACAGAGAGAGAGAGATCACAAGTAGGCAGAGCAGGATTCAGACAGAGAGGGGGAAGCAGGCTCCTCGCTGGGTGGAGAGTCTGATATAGGGCTCCATCCCAGAACCCCGAGATCATGACCTGAGCCTAAGACAGAGGCTTAACCCACTGAGCCACCCAGGCACCCCCGAATTGGTGATTTTTAATGCTCTTTTTTCTTTAACCTTCATGCTGTATTTAAGTGTTTAATATACTATTTTAAAAATGTTACGTTTTTCTAATGCTATCACCTTAATCAGAATTTTGTGTATTTTTGTCCGTTTCAGTTTGAAGAACTGCCTTCAACATTGCTTGAAAGGCAGGTGTAGTGGGGGTGAGCTCCCTGAACTTTTGTTTGTCTGAGAAAGTCTTTACTCTCGTTTGTATCTGAAGTTTACTTGGCTGGCAATTTTTGTCTTTCAGTATTTTGAATATGTCTTTCCACTGTCCCCTGACCTGTAGAATTTCTGTGAGAAATCTGCTTATAGCCTCAGGGAAGTTCCTTTACAGGTCTCTGCCTTTTGCCCCTGGCTGCCTTTACCTTTCTTTCTTTATCACAGTCTTTTGACAGCATCATTGTAATGTGTCTTGGAGAAGGTCTTTTCTCTTGAGATAATAAGGTGATCTGTTAGCTTTGAGGATTTACTTATTCCTGTCGGAGAGAGAGCCTGAGCACAAGCAGGGGGGAGCTGCAGGCAGAGGGGAAGCAGGCTCTGTGCTGAGTAGGGAGCTGGATTCGGGACTCGATCCCAGGATCCTGGGATCATGATCTGAGCCAAAGGCTGATGCTTAACCCCAGGTGTCCCTGCTTTGTGGACTTTTATGTCTACTTCCTTCACCAGGTTTGGGGAATTCTTAGCTTTTGTTCCTTTAAATACTGTCTCCTCTCGCCCTCTCTTCTCCTTCTGGTATACCCTTTAATCTTGGTACTGTTTCCTGTAATGGAGTCTGTTGGTTCTTGTAGGGGTTTTGTTTTGTTTTGTTTTTAAGATTTTATTTTTTTGGGGGGATGCCTGGGTGTCTTAGTTGGTTAAACATTGGCCTTCAGCTCAGGTCATGATCCCAGGGTCCTGGGATCGAGTCCCACATCGGGCTCCCTGCGTAGCCAGGAGTCTGCTTCTCCCTCTGCCTGCTATTCTCCCTGTTTGTATTCTCTCTCTTTCTGTCTCTGGCAAATAAATAAATAAAATCTTAAAAAAAAAGATTTTATTTTATGTTTTTAAGTAATCTCTAAACCCAATGTAGACCTTAAATCCAGAATCCTAAGATCAAGAGCCACACACTGCACCATCTGAGCTGGCCAGGCGCCCCTCCTGTACGGTTTATTTGCTTTAAAAATCTTAGTTCTTGGGGCGCCTGGGTCTCTCCTCCAAGTGATCTGCTCTATTTCCAGTGCTTCCTAATGTAGTGTCCATCTCATTTATTGAGTTTTTCAGCTCTAGAATTTCCGTTTGGCTCTTTTTTAGAATTTCAGTCTCTTTGGTAAGATACTCCTTCTGTTCATTAATTTTATTCCTGAGTTCATCGTACTGACTTCCTGAGTTTTCTTGTAGCTCACTGAATGTCTTCATCGCAGCTCTTTTGAATTCACTTTTTAAAAAGATTTTATTTTTAAGTAGGTTTTATGCCCAACGTGGGGCTTGAAATCACAACCCCAAGATCAAGAATTGCACACTCCACCCACTGAGCCAGCCATGTGCTCAGTTTTGTTTTGTTTTGTTTTTAAGAGAGCACAGAGAGCGGGGCTGCAGCGTGGGGAGTAAAGGGCCAGGGGGAAAAGGAGGGAGAATCCTAACCAGGCTCCACGCCTAGCACAGAGCCAGATGCAGGGCTTAGTCTCAAGACCCTGACATTGACATGAGCTGAAAGCAAGAGTTAGTCAGACACTTGACGGCCTGTGCCGCCCAGGTGCCCCACCACAGCTCTTTTGAATTCTTTCTCAGATCTCAGTATTGTCTTTGGATTCGTTGGTTATTGGGAAATTGTCATTTGCTTTTCGTGATGCTGTGCTGCCGTGATTTTTCCGTGTTTGTTGAGAAGGCTCTCTGCACCTTCTCTGATTCTCAGGGTTCAACCCGCTGGTCGGTAGCATCCTTTCTTCTGTTTCCCAGAAGGTGGCGCCAGGGCACCCATCTCGGCAGCACTGCCTCCCAACCGAGACTGGGAGCCTGTGAAGAAGCAGGCTAGGTATTATAGAGGGCACGGATTGCATGGAGCACTGGGTGTGGTGAAAAAATAATGAATACTGTTTTTCTGAAAATAAATAAATTAATTTAATTTTAAAAAAAAGAAGCAGGTTGTGGGGGGAGGTAGGGTGGCTGAGGGGGGTGTGTGTGCTTAGCACTGCTGTTCCGGGTATGTCCCAGCTGTAGGGGGGTCCTCGAAGCGGGGATCCCGGAGCTCCTTCTGGGCAGGCAGGAGGAGCCTGGAGGAGAGACCTCCTCCGAAATGGGGGTGTTGCTGAGGAGCGGCAGCCAGGCTGCAGACTGTCACCCCGCCCTTTGCTGCCCCCCTCTTCCAGTGCAGCCACCCACCTTCCGTGTGCACGGGGATGGGTCTCTGGCATCCCAGTGAGCTGTGCAGAGGCGCTTTCGTTCACGTAAGGACGTGGATTTGTGCTCGGAAGGGAGCGAGAAGCGGACTGACTGCTGTCACCAGGATGCTAACATCCCTCTGGTTGTAAAGTCTCGAGCGGGTTCATAGAAGTGGATGTCCTCATGCTGCGGGAGGTGGGATGTCCCTCGCCCAGAAAGCAGGGACGCTGTGCTGGGAACCTTGGCATCTGTGGACAGGGGTCCTGGTGCACAGTAGGGCCTCAGCAAATGCACAGTGGCTGACTGAGAGGATGCCCAGTGGGAGCGCCCCTCAGAGATTTTTCCATGGATGTGAAAAGATGCCAGGTCCCCAGAACTCACCATCTTCCTCCGCGAAGTGAGCACCACTTCTAACACCATCCCATAGTCACCCACGCCGACCTGAGGGGAGAAGGGCTGCCTCAGAGATGGGGATAACCCTGTCCTTGCAGAGAAATGCGTGTGTCAGCTTTAGCTCTGGCGGGGAAAGGCTTTTGAAGCCATCTTTTCCATTGTCTCTTTTCATTCCCCGATACTCCAAACAGGACAGGGCTCACTGCTTGGTGACCTAAAACCACAGAATCCCAGTGGGTATTCCAAGAAAGGGAGGACTTGCACTCCTCCCCTGTCCCACCTGCGGGGGTCCGTCAGCTCAGGCCGCCCTAACGGAGGACCACAGACCGGGTGGCCCGACCAGCACATGTTTACTTCCCACTGTTCTGGAGGCTGGAAGTCCCAGACCAGGGTGCTAACACAGGATTCTTAGTGAGCGCCTTCTTCCCAGTTTATAGATGGCTGCCTTTGCCCTTTATGCTCACATGGTGAAGAGAGATCATCTTTCTTATAAAAAGAGACTCTTATAAGAAGAGACTAATCCCATTCATGAAGACCGCATCCTTATGACCTTATTACCTCTCAAAGGCCCCACCTCCCAGCACCATCACATTGGGGGGTTAAGGTTTCCACCTGCAAACTTGCGGGAACACACACACACAGTCCTAGAAGGAGGAGACTTCAACTCAAGTATTCTTACTCTTTGCCTCCCACGCATGCGCACACTTTCTTGCTAAAATAAATAAATAAAAATAAAATCTTTAGAGAAAAAAAGATTAAGATGTAAATGTAGTCTGAAACTATAATAGTTACATAAGAAAATGTAGGAAAAAGATCTTTGTGACCTTGAGTTAAGCAAAGATTCCTTAGGACACAAAAACTCGAACCACAGAGGACAGAATAATTCATAATTGGTGAGATTAATCAAAAACTTAAAACTTCTCTTTAAGAGAGGTTTAAAAATGAAAAGACAAGTCACAAACTATAAGAAAAAATACGGGTAGAGTAGGTGTTTGTTAACAGACTTGTGGCCCGAGTATGTATATATTCTTGCAATTCAGTATTAAGAGGACAAAAAATCCAATTAAAAATGGGCAAATATTTAATCAGATACTTTATTGGGAATTAAAATAAAGGTCGTGTAGTGACAGATGGTGACTGTGCTTACCACGGTGAGCATCAAGGAGTGTATAGAATCGTTGAATCAGTGTGTTGTGTGCCCGAAGCTAGTATAGCATTATATGTTGATTGTATTTTAATAAACATCTTTAGAAAGGTCAGTAGTACATGAGCAGACACTCAGTATCATTCGCTATCAGGAAAATGCGAAAGAAGGACACAGCAAATAGCTAGAGTAATGATCCCAGAAAAAGGTTCGTCTGTGTATGGACATTCGGGGTGGGACTCAAGTGGCATGTCCTGTTGGTGCAACAACAGGAGTGCTGGAGTGTTCAGCGTCGCATGAAGTAATCATTTGTGGGATGAATTCTTAGGTGCTGTCCTGTTCTCTGTCCCAGGTGAGGAGTACAGAAGAGGAGACCGACATGTAGTCCCGGAGTGGCTCTCAGCAGAGGTGAGAATGCGCATTCTACTGGAAATTGTTCACGGTCAGTGGGTCCAACTTCATCAACACCCATCATTCCCCTCAACAGCTGTGGGGTCTGAAGGTGGAGAAGGACAGAGAGAGGTCAGGGGAGGGAGGAAGAAGAAGATATGATTTCTCCTGGCCTCCAAACACAGGTTCTCCACCAGGGGAACTGTATCCCACACACTTCCTCTGAATCTGGGGATGCGTGAGAGGGCATGGGAGTGTCCGTTGGCTTGTCAGCACAGTGAGTGGGGCTTCAGCTGCTTGAACGAGAGATGCAAGAGATGCTGAATGTTCTTGCAATGAACCAGACAGTCCTATGTGGTAGGAAATATCCCACCAGAAATGCCAGTCATGCCACTGTTGAGGAACATAGGAGGTCCCCACAAGGAAAGTTTGGTGTTGACATGCCCCCCCATCACTAGGACAGCCCATGAGAAAGAGGGGTGCTCAGTTGTTTACTTGGGTCTGCGCAGAGGCTCCTTGTGGAAGCCAGGCTTCAGCCAGGACGTAACAATCACAAAGGGGGCCGCCAGACCCAGTCGGAGGAGGTTAATCTTGGTGTGATTTCCTGGTGCCATATCTGAGGAAATGGAAAGAGACAAGCGCTCACCCCTGACCGCAGAGCACCCTCCCTCCCTCCTACTCTGACTGTCATGTTCAGAGCCCGCTTGTGCCTGCTGGTCAGTGAGCTGCCATCCGGAGTCATCAGGGAACAGAAACAGAAGCACCAGGACACAGAATGCATTATATACCATGGCCTCTAGGACAATACTTTCTTAAAATTCATAATCAATTAAAAATATGTAAAATGTACATTGGCGAGGGCCAAAGAAGAGGTCTGCTCTGCGTGTGCTGCATCATGACAGGGAACAAATAATGCAAGGAGGAGAATGGATGGTGAAAGGGGAAATCCTCAAACCCCCAAAGGCAGAGAGTGCTACTAGTCACAGGTTGGGTCATGTGGGGGAGAAAGTCACTGTCCTGCCTCCCACTCTGTGCGCAAGGGTCCCTTCCAATGTGTCTCAGCTCGTGCTGGCTCCCAGGGCCTCTGTTCTCCCAGCGTGGTGCTGAGAACAATAGACTGAAGAGACAGTGCTCTTGTGTGTGTCCTCTCTGATGATGGAGGCCCTGGTCCCTAAGCAAGACGGAGTCCCTGACTAAGGATTTCCCCAGATCGAGATGACAGAGGTCTTGGCTTCTGGTTTCTGGTTGAGCATGGAAGTCGTCACTCCACGGTAACAGAGTAAAAAGCAGAACAGACTGAGAAGTCTCTAACTCTTGTTAGATCTGAAATGGCAATGAGGTCACAGAGCAGCCCTCTGCGGGGCTCTCAGAAGCCAACCTGGGAGTCCAGAGAATCACAGTTTGCCGAGCAAGATCCCACAAGCCGAAACCTCCGTGGGAACCCGTGCCAGGTAGGGATACTTGGCTTGGACAAGTTTGTAAGTTAGGAACTCCGGGGAGCTGGTCACAGGGGCTCGGGCATTGGGGTCTGGGAGTTTCACCTCCTGGAGCTCTGTCAGGTTCTTCTGGTGAAGAGCCAAGAAAAATCCCCCTCTGCTTCTGGCGGGGAGAGGGGAAAATCTACTTGGAAATAAAGCAGAGTTCTACTACACGTAATATTACACAGAAAAGAAAGAAATACTGAGCCTCGCCTCCTGGGGTTTGATCAGAGCCTAAGTGACCTGGAAGGAGAGAAACACCCAACCCTAGCCAGCTCTGGCCACCGTGTCCCACCACAGCAGGGGGACTGAGAAGCCCTGTGAGGGTCACAGCCCAGGGACACAGGTTCCTGCAAGCCAGAGCCATGATCCCAGGACCCTAGAAGGCTCCCAGCCCCTCAGCACCAGGTCACTAAAGGCCAGTTTCCAGCAGTTCCTTTGCCTGGCGCATTGTGGCTGGCCATCAGGAGCGAAGGACAGGGTGTACCAAAAGCCAAACAAGCGGTTGGAAGAGACACAGCAGCAGCAGAACCAGATGCAGATCCGGCGGAAATGTTGGAAGGATCATCTCAGGAGCTTAAAACCACCCTGATTCACATGCTGGGGCTGCCCCAGGTAAAGCAGACAGCAGGCAGGAACAGATGGGCGGTGTAAGCAAGCAGGTGGAAATCCCGAGAAAGACTCCAAAAGAAGCTCTGGAGACCAGAAACACTGTGACAGAAACGAAGAATGCCTCGATGGGCATGGCTGAGGGAGGAAATCGGTGCCTGAGGAGTCGCCAGCAGAAGCCTCCGAACCCAGGAAGCAAGCAGAAACCAGCTGGGAAGAACCCAGAATGGAGGGTCCAAGGGCTGTGGACGATGGTGTGACCCGCACGTCATAGGTACCAACATGAGCAGAGAGGGAGAAACACAAGAGATAAGAGAAATGACAGCTGAATTTTCTCCAAATTAATGTCAGACACAAAACCGCAATCCAAGAAACTGAGAGAACAGCAAGGAGGATAAACATCGGAAATAAAGCCCGAGAAACTACCTCTGTGCATACCCTTTCAAGGTAGAAAGTCAGAGGGAATCCTGAAGGAAGCGAGAAGAGAGGGCTCGGCTGTACAGGAGCGACAGTGAGGCTTGCATCCGACTCCCTGGGAACCACCTGGGAAGACAGTGCTGTGAGATGTCAGCGTGTTGAGAGAAATAAAATGCTGATCTAACATCCTGGACCCTGAGACATTGTCCTTCAAAGTGAAGCAGTAAAGCCATCCTTAGACCGACAGAAACTGAGGGAATTTGTTGCTGGTACACCTGCCTCGCACGGAGTGTTACCAGAAGTTCTTCAGTGAAGGGAAGGTGATGTGAATCAGAAGCTTGGGTCTGCGTGGAGAAGGGCAAGGCATCAGAGGAGGAATAAGGGAAGGTAAAAGTGAGAAGTTTCATTTTTTCCTGTTCTTCAGTGATCCAGCAAGTAACCGGAAAGTCCAGAGCAACATTGTATCCGACTGTGTCTGCTTCTGTCTGCGCCTGTGTTTGCGTAAGGGAAGTGACCATGGCAAGGATACAGGGCACAACAGTGAGGGGTTAGGGTTATTTAATTATAAATTCGTCCTCCCTTTACCTCTCACCTACAGTTTTAAGCTGTTGCTGGGCTGTGAGGCCCAGAAAGGAGCCTCGGCTTGATAGTAGACAGTAGCTGCCACCGTCCCTGGCTCTCACAGTCCCGAGGGCGAGGTGAGCCATGTTCCCGATGGTCTTCAGACATCAGCAGGCTCAGGAGCACCTGGCTTCAGCAGAGCAAACGTGACAGATGCCATCATGAGGTCTGTCTCCTGGCACTGAAGAGTCACGTTCTCTCCTGGTGTCACCATCAGCCTCTCTGAGTCAGGAAGGAAGGTTTAGGTAAACTTCCTGGAAGAGAAAGAGGGTCAGAAGTGACGGGGAGAAGCAGAGGGTCCCCGTCATCCCTGGTGTCCTCAAAGGTGTTTCCTCAGGGCGTGTGAGCCAAGAATTCCAGATGCACCTTTGCCCAACTGGAAGCAAAGCCTTGTCGAGGAATCAGGACCTCCCGTTCGCTAATCCCTGATCAAACCAGTGTCCTCAGACCGTTCCTGCCGACCTCGAGCCCTGCCGTGGGAGAGACCACTTACTGTCCTCTCCTCTGAGTCCCTCTTCATCCTCTGATGTGGGAGGGCTGGATGGGTCAGACCAGATCTTTCTGGGATGCTTCCTTCCCACCTGGAACCACGAGAAGGACGTCTGTGGCTGGGGAGCACTGGCGCGGGACCTCTCTCTGGCAGTATTTGCAGGTGTATTTCCCCGAGTCTGGCTGACTCAGGTTAACGAGGGGGACTTCAGCCATCCTTCCTGAATGGCCCACGGACATCATGGACTCAGAGGGCAGCGGGATTCTCCCTTGCTGAGAGTGGATTCTGCATTCCTGATAGCAGTCCAGCATCATAGGGTCATCCTCGGCAGGTGCCAGAAAGCTGGGCCAGGTGCTGAGGAAGGGCTTGGGGAGCGTCCCTGGAAAAAAGCAGATTCTGGGGCTGGATCTGATGAGTTCGCCGGTTCTCAGCGAGCTCTTTCATGAGATGTCACCTTGCACCTGTCCAAATGGCGCTCACCCAGAAAACAAGATGGCAGGTGTCGGCGAGGATGAGGAGAACAGGGAACCCTGCGCGCTGCTGCTGGGAGGGTAAGGAGTGGCAGCCGCTGCAGAGAACAGTCGGGAGGTCCTGAGTAGATCTGCCCTAGATCCAGCGGCCCCACTACTGGGAATACAGCTGAATGAATTGGAAACACATCTGCGCCCCCGTGTTCTCTGCAGCATTATTTACAACAGCCAAAACATGACCACTGATGAGCAAATGGGTAAAGAAAATTTGGTGTGGGTAATTGTGTAATGGAATATTACACGTAATATTACACAGAAAAGAAGGAAATATTGCCACTTGTGTCATCGTGGATGGGTCTGGAAGTATTACACTACGATAATTGGACGTGGGAACGTAAATACTGTATTTACTGTATTTATTATGACATCACTTACGTGTGGAGTGTCAAAGAAAGGAAGAAAAGAAGGAAAGAAATCGGAGATACAGAAAACAGATAGATGGTTGCCCGAGTGAAACGGGCGAAGGGGGCCAAAAGCTCCGAATCTCCAGTTACAAAGCTAGTCCTGGGGCTCTAGCGAGCAGCACAGGGACTGTAGTGACCAGCCGTGTAGGGCTTACTTGAAAGCAGCTGAGAGAGTAGAGCTTATGAGTTCTCATAACCAGAAAAAGCAACCAAAAAATTGTTAACTGTGTGGTGTGGATGTTAACTACATTTATTGTGGTGGTCATTTCCCAATATATACAAATTTTGGCTCCTGTTGTACACCTGAAACTAATATGATGTCATATGACGTTTGTATCTTTTAAAAATGGGGCGCCTGGGTGGCTCAGTGAGTTAAGTTTCTGTCTTCAGCTCAGGTCATGATCCCAGGGTCCTGGGATCAAGTCCTGCATTGGGCTCTCTGCTCAGCAGGGAGCCTGTTCCCCCTCTGCCTCTCCCCCTGTTTCTGTGCTCTCCCTCAAATAAATAAATAAAATTAAAAAAAAAAAAAAAGAGGAAGGAGAATCCTCTGCCCCTTGACAAGAGCTAGAGAAGAAGCCTCAGGGCTGTAAACAATGGTGAGGAGGGTATCCACAAGAAACACTCACCGTCGGTCCCCCTGCTTCCTCGGCCAGCACACAGCCCTGCAAGAGAACCGTCCATGAGCCATGTGCGCCCGCCTAGAGCCCATCCCGTGGGGCCTCCCGGGGGCTGCCGCTGAGAAGGGACCCTGGAGGTCAGGCCTCTGGGGCTTCTCATTTCCCCACACTGGCCTGTGGCTCCAGCTTTGCTCTCGGCTCCTTCCTCGCTTCTCCCAGAAGGTCTCCTGTGCAGCTCACTCCTCCCACGGCCCCAGGACCTGTCCTGGTTCCCCAGATGTCCACAAGCCCTTCTTCCATGCACATCCTCTATCAAAGGACCCTTATTCCTAGCGTTTGCTGCTAGAGTCAATTTCCTTGACTCCCCATCCCCCAGGGAAGAAGGCAGGATCGTGCAGGAGACTGTCGAACCAGCCTAACTCCTGCTGATGTGCAGGAGACTGTCGAACCAGCCTAACTCCTGCTGATATGCAGAGCCTCGGTGGGCCTGGAAGCCCCCAGACAGTCTGCTCTGCAATGCAAGTGTCCCCCATAATGAAGGCAGAAGCGAGTGGGTCATAAAATCTTCGAGTTTGTAAAAGTCTGCACCTCATGCCACAGGAGACAGAAGATATCACTCTGTGTGAGCAGCTGGAGGGCTGGGACCCTGTGTTCTTCCCCTCAGCATGCCCAGTGTCCACACAGGCCCTGGCCCATAGTAGGACCCCCGTGAGCACACACTGACCGGCTGGCGAGGTGCCCGGGTAAGCACAGCTCAGACTTTATGAAGATGGTAGAAGACGCAAAGTCATAGGGCTGTTTCAGTCCTGTCCTAATCCTCAGCAGAAAATGCCAGAACTTTCCAGATAGACGCTGGCTCCATTTTGAATCCGAGTGATGCTGGGTCCTCGACTCAGTCATAATCGTCTTAGAGGTGACAGCTGTCTGTTCATCTCACTGTGTTCTTGGCACCATCTAGAAGTCTCCACCCAGTAGATGGTCTGTTCATTCAGACAGTGCAAACTTATAACAACTGCCCTTGTTCCTCCCTCCCGGTGCCAGGGTGACATCGTCATCACCCACCTCCACGTGGCGGGAAGGTGCAGCATGTCCTCTCGGGGGAAGGAGCTAGTGAGGACAACCGCAGCCTTTTGTGCTGGAACGTTTCTGAGCCCATCTTTTCTGTTATGTATTTTCATCCCTTATTTCTCCAAGCAGGACAGAGCTCCCTGTGTAGCGCCCTAAAACAGGTCTCAGGAACAGACCGTGTTTCTCCCCTGTCCCACACAACACTGTCCCACACAACAGCTGTGTGTGGGGTATGCTCCAACACTGGCTACACGCGGGGCTCCCCGGGGGGGCTGTGGAAACTCCCAGAGCAGATGGTGACATCAGCAAGATGGTGGGCTGTGGGGGCCCCGACGCTCGGGTCCCCCACAAAAACAAGAACGGTTACAAAACACAGCTACAGACGACGGAAATAGCTCTGGGGAATCTCCGACTGCGGCGAAGAGGCAGCAGAACTGCTGAGAGCGCAACAGGCAGGTGTGGTCACGTGGAGAAGTGAGGGCAGCCTTCGACCTGCAGCCCTGTGTCCCCCAGTGCAGAGCAGCTGGGCCCCGGGGGGGACATCCCCTTGGAGGGGCTGCACTGCACGGGGGAACCCAGCAAGCCTCACCCCCATGAGCCCCACAGTATTCACCCGAGGCCAATCCCAGCTGACAGTCCACAGTCCCAGCCGCTGGGGCTCCCTGGGACTGGGGCTGTCCCTGTGGCAGGGACCTGCCCCAGGAGCCTCAGCTGCTGACGTGCCCTGTCCTCCCAGGACCTGTGCTGCTGCTGCGTCCCCCTCCCCGGCTGGAAGCCCCGAGACCCAGTCCGATGAGAGACCTGCTATCACCCACACCTCCGACACCCCACAGCTGCCTTCAGGGGAGAGCCCACCTGCGCCAGCCCAGAGGGGCCGGGAGAGGTGTCCCGGCACAGCCCCGCTGGAAGAAGCCTGAGGAAGCAAGCAACACCATCAGGGAATGTGGCAACTTTCCAGGGATGGACTCCAAGGAAACGGAGAACTCGAAGTTCCTGGAGAAGGAATGTAAAGTGATGACATCTCAGGGAGCTCCCAGCTCCCAAGAGCACACATGCCGGCAAGTCTGTGAGTTCCGGCAAGCAGGCGTGGGGAAGACACATTCGGCACGAAGCAGGACCCCCAACCGACAGCCCGGCCTCTGTGTGCCAGAGCCCTGGGGTTTGGGCCCCTGTCCCTCCTGCCCAGTGCCTGCAGACAGGTGGCTATAGCTGTGTGAGGGTGGAGGGCTCGCAGTATGGATGGAGCAAAGGGAGCGGACAGGGCAGTGGACACCAGAGTGGCGGCCGAGAGATATGGAGGATCAGGGCAGAGGACAGATTGAGGACCGAGGGTCCAGTTTGTCTCGGTTAAGGAAGGAGTCTCAGCATCATGAAGCGCGTCCTGAGTGATTCCCACTGGAACTCGGTGCCCTTGACCTGCCGTCTCCCGGCTGAGCACCACGCAGCGTTCGGAAACCTCCAGACCTCTTCAGTTCCTGCCTGCTCAACACCCTCGCGCACCCCTGTAGACACGGCTGAGGGGCACCGGGACCCTCCACTGCCTCCCGAGTTGGGTGTCCCTCTGAGGCTTGAGGGCTTCAGCCAGCATTGCTGGAAGAACATGTTGGTTGGACACGCTCTGGAACACCTGGCTTCTTGTCTGACTGGCGTCTCGTGTCAGCTCTGCACGTCACCTACACAGTGATGAGAGGAGACACTCTCAGAACTCTTACCTCACGAGGGGCGGGTGCCTGGGAGCCGGATGACAGGGCACACGTTCTGTCAAGGACAGAGGAGAGCAAAGGGACATGCTTGCTTCACTCACCGATGATGGACAGCTCTCTGTGGGGGATTTCCAGCAGAAATAGCGCCTGAGCCAGGGAGGGGGATGGCAGGATTCCTTCCGCCATGGGAGTAACAGTAATCTTCCTGTGCGTGCACAGCCTCTAGTCACTGCGGTGGGCCTGCAGACGGTCGTCGTTGCCCTCACTGTGTGGATAAGGAAACCAAGCCCCAGCACCACGGATGTATTTCAGAGTCACTCGACCAGCATGTGCAGGCGTGGAGGCTGCAAAGTGCACACCTGATTCCTCCTCTCCTGGAAACACAGGTGGGCGGCTTCAGTGTGGACCCCGCTCACCTTCCCAAGACGGGGCTCTTCGATCTAGTCTGGAGTATCGGGATCAGAGGAACGTGGTGAAGACAGAGCTGGGCCATGGTGACCACTGCCTGGTGATCACACCCACCCGCCTTGGGGACACCAGGCTTCTGTGGTGCCTACGGACAGACTCGAGAGGCCAGACGTCCTGAGAGCCTCCCTACGCTTGTGTGACCCACTCCTGTGTCACCTCCGCAGATGAGCCACTGCCCGTCTGTACACTCCGTCTGAGGACATTTGCACTCTGAAGACCCCATACACGCATTCCTCTTAATGTCCCACTGTGGCTGGCCAGAGACAGCAGGGACTCTGGAGCCAGACAGGCCTGGGTCTGAATGCTGACTGCTGCTCCTTCTCTGTGTGACCGTGAGCAGGAGCCCTCGGCTCTCAGGCTGCAGGCCCTCGTTATCCCTGCGGGTCTCAGTCCCTTCCCGAGGATACTTGACATGGAGGATCCATGTGGTGTTTCCTGCAGCACAAGAGAAGAGCCATGGGTGCTCTGTGGGATGATTTGAGGGGATGCAGTGACCTCGCATTCTGTGGTATTGATCACACATCAGAAAGGCACTTCGGTAACTTCCAGTCACGTTAAGGGGTGGGCACCTCCGTGTCTTGCTAATCACCCTTCTGACAAGAGGCGAGCCACCCTGAGCTCCGAAACCTGACCAGCAACTGCAGGCTCCCCACTGAGCAGAGAGCCCGATGCGGGGCTTGATCCCAGGACCCTGAGATCACAACCTGAGCTGAAGGCAGAGGCTTTAACCCACTGAGCCACCCAGGTGCCCCAAGATTTTATTTTTAAGTAATCTCTACACCCAATATAGGACCTGAACTCAACCCTGAGATCAAGAATCACATGCTCTCCTTATGCTAAGTGAAGTAAGTCAGAGAAAGACAAATACCAGATAATATTACTCTGATGTGGAATTTAGGAAACAAAACAAATGAACATGCAGGGACTAGGGGAAAAAGGAGAGGGAAGCCATAATAAACTCAAAGAGAATGAACTGAAGGTTGATGGAGGGAAGTGGGGGATGGGCTAGATAGGTGGTGGGTGTTAGAGAGGGCACCTGCTGTGATGAGCCCTGGGTGTTGTATGTAAGTGATGAATCACTAAATTCTACTCCTGAAGCCAATATTACACTGTATGTTAACTAAATAGGGTTCAAATAAAAATTTGGGGGAAAAAAAAAAAAAGAATCCCATGCTTTACCAACTGAGCTAGCCAGGCACCTCGCCATTCTCTAATTCTAATTTTTTTCGAATATTTTTATTATGGTAAAGTGCACATAATATTTAGTACCTTGACCATTTTGAAGTGTACAATTTATTGATACTAAGTATGTTCACACTGCTGTGCAATCACCACCACCATCTACTTCCAGAGCTCTCTTCTTGCACAACTGAAACTCTTGTCTCCATTAAACAGGTCCCAATTAAAAAAAAAAAATTCTTTACTGTTGATATTAGAGAGTTCTTGATTTATTCTAGATAAAAGGCCTTTGTCAAATACAGGATTTGCAAATTTTTTCTCCCAGACTATAGCTTGTCTTCCGATCCCCTTCTGAGTTGTGCAGAGTGGTGACTCAATTTTGATTCAATGTACCTTACTGTATTTTTCTTTTTTTTTTTTAAGATTTTTTATTTATTTATTTGACAGAGAGAAATCACAAGTAGATGGAGAGGCAGGCAGAGAGAGAGAGAGAGGGAAGCAGGCTCCCTGCTGAGCAGAGAGCCCGATGCGGGACTCGATCCCAGGACCCTGAGATCATGACCTGAGCCGAAGGCAGCGGCTTAACCACTGAGCCACCCAGGCACCCACTGTATTTTTCTTTTATGGGTCATGATTTGGGGTCGTGTCTGTTAACTCTTCACCAAACCCTTGATCCAGATGATTTTCTGTCATGTTTTCTTTCAAACGTTTTCTAACATTTTAAATTCAAATCTTTGATACACTTTGATTTCATTTTTATAAGGCATGAAGTTTCAGCAAACCAGGAACATAGAAGGGAACTTTCTCAGATGTATGAAGGGCATCTGTGAAAAACCTAAAGTAATAGCATACTTAATGGTGAACAACTGAATGCTTTCACTGTAAGATCATGTAAAAAGCAAGGATAGTCATGCTCACTCATTTCCTCAACAGCATCCTAGATATTCTAACTAGAGAAATCAGCCCCCCCACGCCAAAGTATACAGATTAGAAGTAGAAGGAAAACTGTCTCTAGTCACAAAGAATATGATGGAGTATGTAAAAAACTTTAAGAAATGTATAAAAAGCTATATGAAATAATATATGAGCTTGGCAAGATAGCAGAATGTCTCAGTGACAAAATTTAAAAATTACTATTTATGTGCACATTGCAGGGAACCACTGCAGGTAATAAATCTGGAGGCAGTATCATTTAGAGCATGTCAATGAGCATGAAAACCTAAGGATGAAATTTAATTGACATATGCCAGACCTGTAGTGTGAAAAAGGCCAAACACTGATAGAGAAATTGGAGAAGTCTAAATAAAGATACAAACTTGTACTGGACCAGATACTCAGTATTAAGATGTCCCTTTTCTCCGAGTGATAGAGAGTATAAACACAAGCCCAACCAGGATCCCAGTAGCCTTTGGTAGAAATTGACAAGTTGATTCTAAAATGTACATGGAAATTTAAAAGATCTAGAATTGCCCGAGTAATTTAAAAACCTGATGACCCAATAGCCTCTGTTGTTTTTTCTTCAGCCTCTGTTTTCAAGACTTTAAAAAAACTACAATAGTTAGAATGGCCAAAATTAGCAAGACAGGAAACATGTGTTGGAAGGGATGTGGAGAAAGGGGAAACCTCTTACACTGTTGGTGGGAATGCAAGTTGGTGCAGCCTCTTTGGAGAACAGTGTGGAGATTCCTCAAGAAATTAAAAATAGAGCTTCCCTATGACCCTGCCATTGCACTACTGGGTATTTACCCCAAAGATACAGATGTAGTGAAAAGAAGGGCCATTGCTACCCCAATGTTCATAGCAGCAATGGCCACGGTTGCCAAACTGTGGAAAGAACCAAGATGCCCTTCAACGGACGAATGGATAAGGAAGATGTGGTCCATATACACTATGGAGTATTATGCCTCCATCAGAAAGAATGAATGCCCAACTTTTGTAGCAACATGGACGGGACTGGAAGAGATTATGCTGAGTGAAATAAGTCAAGCAGAGAGAGCCAATTATCATATGGTTTCACTTATTTGTGGAGCATAACAAATAGCATGGAGGACATGGGGAGTTAGAGAGGAGAAGGGAGTTGGGGGAAATTGGAAGGGGAGGTGAACCATGAGAGACTATGGGCTCTGAAAAACAATCTGAGGGGTTTGAAGTGGTGGTGTGTGTGTGTTTGGGGGAACCAGGTGGTGGGTATTATTAGGGCACGGATTGCATGGAGCACTGGGTGTGGTGCAAAAATAATGAAAACTGTTAAGCTGAAAAAAAAAAAATCTGGTGCCTAGGTGGCTTAGTCCCTGAAGCTTCTGCCTTCGACTTAGGTCACAATCCTAGGATCCTGGGATCAAACCCCACATCACGCTGTCAGCTCAGGGAGGAGCCTGCTTCTCCCTGTGCCGCTGCCCGCTGCTCCCCGCTTGTGCCCTCCCTCTCTGTGTATCAGATAAATAAAAATCTTTGGAAAAGTAAATCTTTCTTAACATCACATAAAACCTTGCCCTTACCAAGATTTCAAGGGGCTTACTGGGGTCTGAGGCCAAGAAAGGAGCCTTTGGTAGTAGACACAGCTGTAGTTTCCAGTGTCATTGACTGTCACGTTCCTAAGGGAGAAGTCTCCTTTGTCTTTCAGGTCGCTGGTGCTATCCACGCTTTCTGGTACTTGTTTTCAGGAGAACAAACATTACATTTTCGAGCATATTGTCTGGCCCATGACACTGCACAGTCACGGTTCTTCCCGGGGTCTCATGCCTCCGAAGGGCCTGGAGAGAAGGTTTGCGCAAACTTCCTGTAAGGCAAGGTCACTTCCTGTAAGGAAAGGTTACTTCCGGTGGTGGAAGATTGCTTCCGGTAATGGAAGGTCACTTCCGGTAACAGTGTTAGAGGTATCCTCATTTCTCTCCTTCCCTTGAACTTCTGGGAGGGAGCTGTCACATCGGAGAAAAGATGGCTGACCCCTGATTACTCCCACCTGGGCGTGGATTCAATCTCCTTCTGGAAATTACTCCCACCTGGTGCAGTATTGACCTGCACCTCTGGACGGACCCTGGGCCCTGTGCAGACTCTGGATTATTCTGTTTTTCTATGCGGGGCAAGGAGGTTGAGAGCTCCTTATCTCCCAGTCTTCTGTTAGTTCTGCCTCGCTCTGTTCTCTGTGTCAAGGAAGCCTGTGTTGGAGGGCTGGAGTCATCCTAATGCACCCCCTCCTCACTTGTAGCCATCAGTACAGGGGTATGGCTGGAGAGCGTCTGAAAGGGGCCTTTTCCGTGGAATCTTCACAGGTGACTCCCTGGCATCACTCTGACTCAGATTAAAGAGGTAGATTTTAGCTGTAGATCCCCGTAGAACTGGGTAGCTGCATGGGATCCAAGAGCAGCTTTCCTTTCTGAAAACAAATTTTACCTTCCTGGTGAGAGCTGAGCACTCAGGAATCATGTTGCCCTTGGGAGATACCACCCACCAAGTCACTGAGAGAAGGCTTGGGAAGTGACCCTGGAAAGGAGTAGAGCACAGGTCAGATTACGCACACACCTTACTTTCCCCTTAAAGGAGAAGGGAAGGATGGGGGAATTTCGGATGAAAAAACAAGTAGCATCTAAATAAGAAAAAACACTCACCGTCTGTTGTACCCCTTTGGCCAGGACAAAGCCCTGTAAAGGAATCACCCATGGGATATAAGCTGTTATTGAGGGAGAAGATTCCTGGTCACTTTATGCCAGATGGCCTTGGCTAATGGCAGGAGGTGGCTAGAGTCAGACCCCATCACCAGTCTTCCCCACGGTTACTGCCTTCTCTCTCAGGTACAGCAATTTAGAACATGTAATGCAGGCTGTAGAATAAGTGGCTAGATTAGATGCAGTTTGGGGTAAAGGAGGGTGATACTATCATTGTGGAGTATCTGTGTGGGGAGGATACTTTGGCCTGAGTGCTAAAATTGCCTAGAAATTGACATCATGCCTGTACCTGAATATTATTGTAGTAAGGATATTATGTTAACAAGGAGGAGTAGGGGTTTAGTTATCCATGTGATTCCAAGAACAGAAATTTCCTTTATTTCTCCTGTATGGAGGAACAGTTTGAGATGTTTCAGGGAGAAAGTGGGAAGTTATTAGGACTTTTAGGTGCAAACACATGCATACCTCATGCAAATTTAATCTGTAGTCTGAGAGTGCTCGCTTCGGCAGCACATATAATCTGTAGTCTGAGAAAATGGAAGGTAGTGGACATGTGCTGAGGTATGTGAAGAAATGTTGCAAAGTTAGAGGAACCAGAAAATGGAAAAAGGACAACTACAGAGACAGCAGGGGCATGTGGAGACCCGAATCCACTTGGAAGCTGCACATGGGAAGCAGCATTGACCTACACCTCTGGACCTCTGGGCCCTGTGCATCAAAGCCCTGGGGGCCTGAACCTTTGTCCCTCCTGCCCAGTCCCTACAGAATGGGTGGAGCTCCCAGGACAGACCCTTCCCCACTGAGCAGGATATGTGCCCCTTCCGATACTGCTGAAAGTAGGTAGATGGTAGGCCTACATCAGACAACCTATTGCAAGTGCACAGAGCAAAGTGAGCAGAGTTCGCGATGAAGTAGGATTACCTGTGGGAGTGAGTGTGATTATTTTAGAGTCAAAGAATTTGAAGGTACTTTTAGTTGTTTATAGTTGTTGGGAAAATCAGAGCAAAGGGAGGAATTCGGGGGTGAGAACCCAGCTTAACCTGTAAATTAAACTTAGTTAAGAAAAATATCATCATGGGGTGCCTGGGTGGCTCAGTGGGTTAAAGCATCTGCCTTTGGCTTAGGTCATGATCTCAGGGTCCTGGGATCAAGCCCCTCATTGGGCTCTCTGCTCAGCGGGGAGCCTGCTTCCCACTCTCTCTCTGCCTGCCTCTCTATGTACTTGTGATCTCTCTCTCTCTCTCTGTGTCAAATAAATAAATAAAATCTTTTAAAAAAAAACTGTTAAAAAAAGGAAAATATCATCATAAAGCATCATGAAGTAATTTTAAGTGAATTCCTACCAGAATTCAATTCCCTCAATGTGCCATCTCCCAGCTAAGGACCATTCAGGGTTCTGAAACCTCCAGACCTCTTCAGTTCCTGCCTGCTCAACACCTGTCTTCACGCACTCCTGCACACACTGCTGAGGGGGCACCGGGACCCTCCACACCTCCCGAGTTGGGTGTCCCTCTGAGACTTGAGGGCTTCAGCCAGCATCGCTGGAAGAACATGTTGGTTGGTCACTCTCTTGACCACCTGGCTTCATGTCTGACTGGAATCTCGTGTCAGCTCTGCACGTCACCTACACAGTGATGGGAGGAGACACTCTCAGAAGTCTTACCTCACGAGGGGCGGGTGCCTGGGAGCCGGATGACAGGGCACACGTTCTGTCAAGGGCAGAGGAGAGCAAAGGGACGTGCTTGCTTCACTCACCGATGATGGACAGCTCTCTGTGGGGGATTTCCAGCAGAAATAGCGCCTGAGCCAGGGAGGGGGATGGCAGGATTCCTTCCGCCATGGGAGTAACAGTAATCTTCCTGTGCGTGCACAGCCTCTAGTCACTGCGGTGGGCCTGCAGACGGTCGTCATTGCCCTCACTGTGTGGATAAGGAAACCAAGCCCCAGCACCACGGATGTATTTCAGAGTCACTCGACCAGCATGTGCAGGCGTGGAGGCTCCGAAGACACACACCTGATTCTTCCTCTCCTGGAAACACAAATAGAAGCCTTAAAAAAAGAATACTTTTCATTTTCCCAAGGTGGAGTTCTGACGTAAAGAGCCCTATAGACTATCCTAGAGTCTAGGGTTCAGAGAAATGTGGTAAGAACTCAGATCTATAGTCATGGTGCCCAAATATGAGCCAAGAACCACACGCTGTCCTTGTCTGAGGAAATGAGGGGTTTTGGCACCTGTAAACAGGCATCCTGAGCTGTACCCTGTTCCACACCCAGGAATTATTTTTTCGAAGATTTTCTTTATTCATTTGACAGAGATCACAAGTAGGCAGAGAGGCAGACAGAGAGGGGGAAGCAGGCTCCCTGCTGAGCAGAGAGCCCGATGCGGGGTAGATCCCAGGACCCTGAGATCATGACCTGAGCCGAAGGCAGCGGCGTAACCCACTGAGCCACCCAGGCTCCCCACACCCAGGAAATTTTAAAACAACTTTATCGAGATGTAATTCACATGCCATATAGTTTGCCTATTTACTACACAGTTTATGGGCTTTCCTACATTCACAGATATGTGCAAACTTCACATAGTCAAATCTAACACACTTTCATGGCTTCAAAATGACACCCCGTTACTTTTCAACTTCTGCTGTATTTCTTTCCCCCGGCAGCTGCGGTCCTAAACAACCACTAACCTACTTTCTCTGTGGGTTTCCCTGTTCTGGACTTCCATATGAATGGAATCGTGTAGCATGTGGCCTTTTGGGACTGGCCTTTCACCTGCCATGATGAGCTAATCCTCTTTTATGTCTCTAGAATTTCCCCTTGTCAGCATGTGTTCAGTCACTCCAAGGACATTTCTGTTTTGAAGACACCATACTTGTATCCATCTTAATTTCCTGTTCTAAGCTGGTGGAAGTAGTCATGACGTTAGAGGCAGGCAGGCTGGGCTTGCGTTTTGCCTGTTCTGCTCATTCTCTGTGTGGCCCTGAGCAGGAACCCTCAGCTGTCAGTCTCAGGGTCCTTCTTTAACCCCTGGGCCTAATTCCCACCACACAGGACTGTTTGCAAGGGTCAGAGTGGTATTTCCCTCAGGGTGGCGTATGAACCACAGGTGCCCAAGGAAGTGATTTTAGGCCACATGGTGGCACAGTGCCCTATAGCTTTGGTCACAGCATCGGAAAGTTATTACCCTTTCAGTCAAGCCCTTCTGATCCCATCAAGGGGAGAAGTTCCATTTATGGTGGACTTAGAACAGCTTTCTCTCTGGCTTATCACCCTTTATAGCTAGGAAGTGGTCAGCCATTGGGTCAGAAGCATAACAACCACAAAAGGCTAAAATGTCCTAACATTTTCTGTTTTTCCTTAGTATTCTATGTTTATGTTAATTCCCTGCATTAACATAGGTGGTGACCCTGCATTATTAAACTATTGCTAAGTAGTTTCTATTTTCAAATAAATACCTTTATTTAAAGAAAAAATGTTGACTCACTGTCAGTAAATCATTAAATAAGTGAAGGTGATCTAGGCACAGCGTATGTCATGAATGTGGAATGTATATATGTGGATGTTGGAGAAAACTCAAGCGTGGGTCCTAATGTGTGTGAGGCAGTCAGTAAACACAAGCTGGCATTGTTTCTTTTGCATTCTTCATGTCTCTCAGTCTGTCAGTCCACCCTCCTCTGGAACCCCACCCTCAACTTGAACCCTCATCTTAAGGAACTTACCAAAGTTCCTACTAATCGCCACAGTCATGGCCCTGACCCTGCAGCTTGCTGTAAGGATCCCTCTTCAGCTTTGTGGTCACCAACAGGACAGAGGGAAGCTCGGTGTGGGCAGTGATCTCTTTCTTCCAGCTTTTCCCTTCCTTCCTCTTATGTGACCCACAAGTTTTTGTGTCATGCCCACATTGAGGAAATGAAAAACAGGTAGTAGGATGTAGAACATTCTGAAAATGACAAAATTTTAAAGGTTGGGAACAAGCCCATGGTCACAGTGGTGTTAGGGGGAGAGGTGGGGTGTGATAGTAAGACACACCGTGAGGGACATCTTCCTGGTGAGAGACTGTGGCCGTATGTTGATTGTGCCAGTGGCCAGATGAATCTAAACATGATAGAATGGCCTAGAACCCTACACGCTGTCCTAGGGTCAACTCTTTGGTTTTCATATTGTGGTGGACATACAACGGCGCCATCGGAGAAACTGGGTCCAGGGTGCCAGTATCTGCATTGAGTTTGCAACTTCCTGGGAACTGGATGATTTCAAAGTAAAAGTAGGATCTGACGGAAGAGGAGACACAATCTGAAGGAGCCATGGGCAGTCACATGTGAGGGAATGGGCACATCACGAACCATGCATGGCCAAGGTGGCCGGAGGCTGCGGCAAGACGCAGCTATAGACCGAGCAGCTGGCATCCGGTGTGCCGGCCTGTGCCGGCTGTAAAGCCAGAGTTCTGTCCTTTTCAACCACTCGTGACCAATAGCAATGCAAGGAGGAACCCAGGAGGAACCCTGAGTTTTACTACTCATTGGGTCGAAGGGGGAGAAATACTGAACTGCTGCCTGAGCCTCACCGAGTGTCTGCACTGAGAAAGCCTGCCACGAGATACACAGCCCAGGAGAAGCTCCTTCCTGCCTCCAGCACCCCGAAGGAGGCTCAGCCATGATCTGCGGAAAGCCGGCGTACTGAAAGGAAGAAGACGCACTGAAGAATTACATCCACAAGAACCATTTCTACTCTGATCAGAGCTGGGTTCTTATAAGTGTCTCTCTCGGGTTGTAAGGGAGGCGATACCAGCTCTAAAGTAAGAAGGGGTATTTGTGAAAAAGAACAAGATTGTTGACAAACAACAGATCTTGAACGTGAAAATACTGTGGAACATTTTACAGCTGCACCAGGAAATGAGTCATGCGGGTGCACCTCTGGGGCAGCTCAGTGCCACGAAACTGAGAGGAAATCTTCCAAATGAGCTGGAATGTTGGGACTCTGGGAAATCAAAGTCAAAAGACATGTGCGATGAGTATGGAAGCTTAAATACCCAACTCATTGGTCCAGAAGCACGAAATAGAGAATGGAGAAGAGTCCGTAATGGATACGCGGGAAACAGTGTTTTCCCCACTTCTCAGTGGATTGACAGTTCCTACGGAATTGACGACACAGGTTACCCAGCCTGACTCTGAAGCTTTAAGCATTTTTTTAGGTCCTCCAATTTTATGAGGTGCATCTTTAGGCTCCAGCCTGTCCTCTGCCCCAGGCGAAGCTGCAGCAGAGGGAAGCCAAGTCTCGTCCACGAGTGGTTCTTCATAGAGCGAAGAGTGCAGGTTCCATGGGACTCAGAATCCGCAGGGCTTCCCGCCAGTGCTCATCCTTCCTGGGCAGCCAGGGGCATGTGGGCAGTACAGACCTGAGGCCAGGAGAGGGAGGAAGAGGAAGAATATTATTTCCCTGGCCTCCTCACACAGGCTGTCCACCAGGGCAACACCACCCCCACTCCCATCCTCCACATCTAGGGGTGTTGGGAAAAGCACGACAGAACTTGCTTGCTATCTTCTTCCACAATGGCTGGGGCTTCAACTGCTCTTCAATGGAAACATGAAGTGGTGTTAAGTGTTCCCACAATGAACAGGACAGTCCCCTGTGATGAAGAACTATCCCACCCAAAATGCCATCTGTGTCTATGTTGAGAACCACAAGAAGTCCCATAGTGGAGTCTGGTGTTGAGAGAGCCCCGTGCCGCGACACCAGCCCAAACAAGAGAGGCGCTCAGCTGTTTTATGTGGATCCACGTGGAGACTCCTTCTGACCGCACCAGGCTTCCGCCACGAGAGCCCCCAAAATCACCACAATCACGGCAGCCAGACCCAGTCGGATGAGGTTGCCCAAGGTGTAGTCCTCCGACTCGGCCCCTGGGGGAGCTGGGAGAGAGGAGAGGATGAGCAGCAGCTGGAAAGGAGCATTCCTCCTTCTCACGTGGACCTGTCCAGTGTGACTGTCCTGCACCCGCTGGTGCTTCCTGGTCAGTGCTCAGCTCTACCTCCCGACGCTGTCGTCACTCAACACAACGTGGGATTTCCGGAGAGTTGTAGTGGCTCTTCCCTGGTCTCCTTCCCAGTCTCTCTGCCTTACCGCTCCCCCTTCCTGTCCTTGCTCGTCATCTCATTTCCACCCTCCCGCACTGCCCTTTCCCCTTCTCCCTCCTTGTAGTAGGAACCAGGCTTAGCAGCAACCCCAAAACCCACCGTTGCCGCACAGAGAAGGGAAGTCGTTCAGGGGCTGCGTCTGCTCCCCTCCTCATAGGAAAGACTTAGTGCAGCCAGTGAGCTCAAAAAAATTCCAGCTTAGTAGCTGGGCATCGGGACCACCGTGCATTTCATTTCAGCTTCACCCAAGAAGAGCTTGGGCTCACCATTGGCTCTGGTTCCCAGAGGGAACCGGCATCTGACACCTCCAGCTCACACACGCCAGGAGTGCAGAGTTCGAGTCTGAACCCATCAGCAACAATCCTCCCAGGACACAGAGTCCATGGAGAGAGGCCCGGGAGGACGCCGCCAGGCCCAGAATGCCCTCTGCACCTCTCGGCACTGCCCACCCTGACCTTGCGTCCTAACTACAGAACGTTCGCCGACCACAGCGCACACACAAACATGCACCGACCACAGCGCACACACAAACATGCACAAGGCTGAGGATGCGGGCGCAGCCTCCCACAGCAAGTTTAGAAGATACTGCAGCTGTGTCATGACAGCAGGCGGCCAGGGAGCAGCGTGTTCTAAGAGTGAGAAAGGTACTGCCCTCTGCTCTAGTTGCTGAAGTTGCCATCAGCAGGATGGACCATAGCTCTCAGGGACGCCCAGGGTGGCAGAAGGGGCTCTGGTGGGGGCGGGATGGGTTGTTTGGAAGAGCAAGCTGAGAAAGTCTCCCAGAAGGCCAAGTAACAAAGGCCAAAGACTCTAAAGTAGGAAAGGAGAGGTTTAAAAAGGAGATGATCAGGAAGGCGAAGGAGAAACAGGAATCGGAAAGGAACAGAAGAAATGCTCTCCGGTTTAAAAAAAAAAAAAATGTTGCACACTTTAACACAGTGTTGTAAGTCATTTACAGGTCAAGAAAACTCAAGAAAGCCAATAAAATAGTCAAAATAAGAACAAACTAATTAAGAAATTAATTAAAATTTTAAAATGCTCTAAGAAAATCATACAAAACCTCACCTGTCACCCAGATCTCCAGATGATCGCTGGGCTCGGAGGCCCAGAAAGGAGCACTGGTCTGGAAGTACACACAACTGTAGTTCCCAGTGTCACCAGCTGTCACATTCTGGAGGGAGAAGTCTGTCTCCTTCTCTACTGGACCCTGGAGCTGAATGGGCCCTGCTGCTCCTGCCTTCAGTAGAGCAAACGTTATAGTCTCATAAACATTGGCTGGCGTCTGGCACCTCAGGGTCATGGTGTCACCTGCGGTCACCTCACCCCTTTGGTGGGCTTGCAGGGAAGGTTTAGGTAAATCTCCTGAAAGAGAAGGAGGGCTCCAAGGTCATGGGGAGAAGCTCTGTGTCCCCCACCCATCCTTGTTCTCCCGGCAGAGGTTCCTGCCACGTGGGGGAAATGACAGATCCCTGGTCTCACCCTCTTTCCACTCTGACTACGGGAAGGCGATTTCCCCTTCAAGCCCTGGCTCTTTCTGTTCTGTGTCTCTCCGTCGCCCCTTGCCCCCTCCTTCCCTCGATCCCTGCCCCACACCTGTCCCTGCAAGACTCTGTGTCCCTCCAAGGCACCCTCCTTACCTGTCACCAGTAGTAGGAGGATGTCACTGGGCTTTGAACGTGTGCGCGGGGCCCACTGTCTGTAGTAGTCACAGGTGTACGCTCCAGCATCTCTGGGTTGTAGGTCAGTGAGTTGAAATTCAGCCGGCCCATCTGTGGAAACCCATGATTGCACAGACTCCAAAGGAACTTTTCCCTTTCTGAGAACAAAGTTGACATTCTTGGTAGAAGTCTGGCATTGCAGCGTCACATTACTCCAGCGAGGCATCACCGAGCTGGGCCAGGCCCTGAGGGAGGGCTTGGGAAGGGACTCTGGAAGGAAGCAGAGATTAGGATGGGGTTTGGTGCCCTTGTCTGCTCCCGGGAAACCCCTTGAAGGAAAGAGAAGTGATACGGGGAGTTTGGAGTGTCTGAAGGAACTCACCGTCAATCGACCTGCTTCCTTGGCCAGCACATAGCCCTGCAAGAGAACATTTCATGAGCCACGAATGCTCACCTGGAGCTCGTCCCGCGGGGCCTCCTGGGGGCTGCCGCTGAGAAGGGACCCTGGAGGTCAGGCCTCTGGGGCTTCTCATTTCCTCACACTGGCCTGTGGCTCCAGCTCTGCTCTCGGCTCCTTCCTCGCTTCTCCCAGAAGGTCTCCTGTGCAGCTCGCTCCTCCCACGGCCCCAGGGCCTGTCCTGGTTCCCCAGATGTCCATAAATCCCTCTGTTCGCAGCTTCCGTTGTGAACCACTCTCAATCTTGCGTTTCTCTTGAGCTGGTATTACAGTCTCTGGACTCCCCGCACCTCACCCTTGGGGGGTAGAAGGCAGGAACCATGGGAAAGATGTGGGAGCACAGGACTGGAGTGGGAGCCTAGCCCACCTCTGAAGTTGTTCGAGACCCTGAGTGGCACCGAGGGTCTGCTGACAGTCTCGCATGAGCTGGGAGAAGCCCCTGCCGAAGGCTGCTGGGTGCTGCGAGTGACAGTTTATAACTAAGCGCATAGAAGCTGTGCACCTCGCACCTCGGGAGCCACAGGATGTCACTCCCTGTGAGCAGCTGGCCGGCGGGGCCTGTGTTCTTCCCCTCAGCGTGCCCAGCATCTGTGCAGGTCCCGGCACACGGTAGGACCTCCGCAAACGCACGCTGATGGGCTGATGAGATGCGCGCGTAAACGCAGCTTCTCGGAGAATGTGACGCGATGCAGCATCTCCCTATCCTCCCCATCCTCCTCCCGCCAGGCCAGCTCCATTTCCAGACCTCACCAGGTCACCCACGTCCACTTGGGAGTCGGGGCTGGCTCAGAGATGGAGAGAGCTCTGTCCCTGGACAAGGCCAGTTAAGTCAGCCTCAGCCTTTAATCTAGTGAGTTTCTGATCCCATCTTTGCCATGATCTCTTTCCATCTTTTGGGACTCCAAGTAGGACAGAGCTTATTGCTTTGTCCTCTAAAACAAGCCTCAGAGATTCCCCGTGGATATCCCAGAACAGGGAGAACCTGCCTCCTCCGCTGTCCCACACTTGGGTCCATCTGTAGGGTACCCAAGCTCAGTGGTTCCTGGCCTTGGCTGCCCATGGTGCTCCCCTGGGAGGCAGGGGCGCTTAGAGATCCCAGGGCCCAGACCAAAGCATGAAAGCCTTGAATCCCAATCACTTGGGATAGGGTTCAAGCACCAAACTTGCGAAATCTCCCGGGAGATACAAGTATTTCCCTGAGTGACCAAACCTAGAAAAACATTTCTCAAGGCTGCAGCACAGTTGTTCGAAATCCGTTGGCGTAGAAAGAGACTTGCAAGTGATGGGGGGCATGTGCCTCTCTGACCCTCACGGGCACCACCAATATTGCCCAGTTGTGGTGGTTAGAGTTTGGCCTGAGTTCTAAGATCTCATTAAAGATAACATCAAGCCTGTTTACAGAATTTACCAGAAGAGAGAAATTGCTCTCAGTCCACAGATACTTGGTTGGACCTACGATTTCTAAGAAATTTACTTTTTTTTTTTTGCCTGTGTGAAACAGTTTTGTGGCTTAGTTGTGAAAAGGGGGGAAGTTACCCTTGTGTTAAAATTGCATGGACCAATCAAAAATATTACTCTCCACGGGGCGCCTGGGTGGCTCAGTGGGTTAAAGCCTCTGCCTTCGGCTCAGGTCATGATCCCAGGGTCCTGGGATCGAGCCCCACATCGGGCTCTCTGCTCCGCGGGGAGCCTGCTTCCTCCTCTCTCTCACTCTCTGCCTGCCTCTCTGCCTACTTGTGATCTCTGTCTGTCAAATAAAAATAAAAAAAAATATATTACTCTCCACGTTTTGAAAAAGTGATAATGAGTCCAAAGTTGAAGAGACCCAAGCATCCACCAGCAGACACCTGGACAGAGACCAGGTGTGTGGTCTGTAGACAGGGGAGGACGATTCTGCCATAAAGAGGAATGGAATTCTGATAGATGCCACAGCACCAGTGGTCTTGGAAAACATTATTCTGTGTGAAATCGGCCAAGCGCAGAAGGGGAAATATTGTATGATTCCACTTACACGAAGTACTTAGAATGGGCAAATTCATGGAACATAGAACAGAGGTTATCAGGGGGGCTGGGGACAAAGAGAAGAAGAATGCTTTTCGATTAACGAAGGCAGAGTTTATGTTGGGGATGATGAAAGGTTTTGGGTGAAGGCTGCGCGTCATTGTGAATGCATTAAGTACCACCGACCAGACACAGGAAGTTAAGAGGATAAATGTTATATATGTGTAATGTGCTACAATAACATGGGGAGCATAATGGGTGTGTTTAGGGTATTGAAAACTCTCGCAGTCAGTGAATCCACAGAGAACGGAAACAGGAAAAAGGTGGTCAGAGCACACATCGGTGGACACCCGAAGGTATTAGAGGTCCCCACGCCCCATGCCTGGGAAGCAGCATGACCCGAACTCTGGGCTGAGCCTGTTCTCTGAGCACGAAAACCCTGGGAGCCCAGATCTTCATTCCTCCTGCCATGCTTGGTCAAGAAGAAGAGGAACCCGTGGCACAGAGCCTGTGCCCTCTTGACGGACCGCACTGAGTGGGAGTGGGAACCCCTTCTCTCCGCACAGCAGGTGAGAGCCATCTGTGAACAGCAGCCTCGTGTTGTGGTGGAGAGCAAGGGAAGGGCACAAGCTTGCGGACGACCCTGCAAGAGCCTGTAAGTTCTTAGAGATGCAGGATGTCTCTGGGCTGTGTGAGATGACCAGAAGAAGTGGGCATCTGAATAAATTCCCGATGGCATGGACACTGCAGGGGGGATTGTGGTCAGGGCCAAGAAGTCTGCGTGGGCACGCTCTTGGCTCATGGGGCATGCTGAGGCCTGTGGGAATTTGGAGTTGGGGCTGGCTCAGTGGGTTAAGTGTCTGCCTTCGGCTCAGGTCATGATCTCAGGGTCCTGGGAACGAGCCCCACATCAGGCTCTCTGCTCAGCAGGGAGCCTACTTCCTCTCTCTCTCTGCCTGCCTCTCTGCCTACTTGTGATCTCTCTCTGTCAAATAAATAAAATCTTTAAAAAAGAAAATTTGGAGTTTTTGCAAAACCTCCTCCATCAGCCCTCTCCTGCACTCGCCCAGACACTCAGGTTCCAGTGCCTTTGAGGGAGGTGTTGTGAGGGATGTAGGAGGTGATGTAAGGAACGCTCTCTGGGGCAGCCTGACTTCTTGGGATCAGAGAACTTTGGTGGTAGGGAAGCAGTTTTAGCACAAAGACCTGGTAACATCCCCCTTTTCACTTCCAAGACACAAAACTGGTCCACATGGGGTAAAAAGGAATCTTTCAGAAACACGGGTCTAACCCCTTTAATGGCCTGTGCTCTGGTAGCTCAAAGCGGATTCAGGGCTTTGCAGAGCTGGGTGGTTGGTGGTGGGACACACCCTCAGGTCACGTGGGACTCATCATGGGTTCCCAGGCCCCAGCACAGCACAGCACAGCTTAGCTCAGCCTGTCTCATTTCCTCTTATCTCAGTCTTCAGCTCAGAAACCTTGATGCTTAGGGGAGCAATAGGAAGTCCACTAGGAGACACTCACTATTTCTCAAAGACAACATGAAAAAAGGTTAATCCTGGATGCCGGGTGGTGTAGTGGGGTAAGCGTCTGCTTTCAGCTCAGGTCATGATCCCAGGGTCCTAGGATCAAGTCCTGCATTAAGCTCCCTGCTGAGCAAGAAGCCTGCTTCTCTTTCTACCTCTGCTGCTCCCCTTGCTTGTGATTTCTCTGTCTCTCTGTCAAATAAATAAATAAAATCTTTGAAAAGTAAAAAAAAAAAAAAAAAAAAAAAAAAAAGGAAAGATTAATCTCATTATCGTGAGAAAGATCAGGAACCTTCGAAAGGTCGAAACAAGCCAGGGGACCGCCGCAGGTGGACGGATCAAAGGGGACCCATACATGAGCAGCATAGTCCTCAGCCACGAGAAGGAAAGAAAGTCTCATACGTGTGTCCAGGGAAGCTCTCCAGGGCGCGAGTGGAATCAGCGTCTCACTGGGCCAGAGAAGAATGAATGATGCAAGGAATGGTAAACATGAAAAGAGCATCTTTTTGAGCAGGGACTGGTCGTGCAGGCTTGAACCTGACTGTGAAAGTAATTCCAAAAGATGAGGGAAGTTGCATCGATGGGCATGTGTTCCCTGAGGCCCCCACAAGGACTGTGTGCGTGAGCGGAGTCCTCAGAACTCGGTGGCGGTCGCCATGTCCCTGCCTTCTCTCTGCACACAAGCAGCTGTGTCTTCCCGAGGCGAGCCTCTGGTGTCAGGGGCGCTCCGGGGAGGAGCCTGAGGTCTTGGGATCAGAGAACCGTGGCCAGAACAGGAAGCTGAGTGCATAGGGCCACATGGAGGCGAGTCCTCATCCCCTGACGTTATGTGGCTATGATCTTTGTTGGTTTCTGGAAACCAGTTCATTCTGAGGTACAATTCCAGTCTTGTAACTGGGGACATTCTGAATCATCCCTCTCTACATCCTCAGGCTTTTTCCAGCCCAGAGTCCTTCCAGACATGCCTCGAGTGCTCCATACCGTGGACCCCGTGCATGTGTCCCTCTTGGTTTAATGTCGTGGTTGAGTGGAAACATTTTTGGGGCTCGACAGCTTTGGGTTGAGATTTGGCTGCCCTTTGGCACAGGGGGCAAGTCTGCGCAGTCTGAGGCAAATCTCTTCAAGTGCGAGTCCTCATTTGTAAAAGTGAACCTTGTTCTCTTTCATAGGTTTTTGGGGTTTTTTGAGGGGGATGCGTCAGAGTGGTATTCCCCAAATGAGGAATACATCCCATCTGTGTTTTGTGTGATGATTTTAGGTGGAAGGAAGGACAGTCAAAGCAGTACATGGGGGTCCCTGGGAGGCACAGTTAAGCTTCGGACTCTTGGTTTCGGCTCAGGTCATGATCTCAGCGTGCTGGGATCGAGCCCCACGAGGGGTTCTGTGCTCCCCTGACCCTCCCCCAACTCTCACACGCGCTCTTGAGCACTCTCTCACGCGCGCGCTTGAGCACTCTCTCTTAAATAAATAAATCTTTTAAAAATAGGCACTGGGGGGCGCCTGGGTGGTTCAGTGGATTAAGCCACTGCTGTCCGCTCAGGTCATGATCTCGCGGGTCCTGGGATCAAGCCCGGCATCGGCATCGGGCTCCCTGCTCAGCAGGAAGTCTGCTTCCCCCCTCCCACTCTCTTTCCCTCTGCCTGATGTTTCCCTGCTCATGCTCTCTCTCTCTCTCTCTCTCTGTCATAAATAAATAAAATCTTAAAAATAAAAGAAAAAGCAAGCCTCCTTGAATCTAGTCTGATATATATGGATTGTAGCTAATTGCCTTTATATTAAGATACTGTTTATTTGTCAGAGAGCAAGCTAGCACAAGCAGGAGCAGCAGCAGGCAGAAGCAGATTCCTGGCTAAGCAAGCAGCCTGAGGCAGAACTCGATCCTAGAACCCTGGGATCATGACCTGAGCTGAAAGCAGATGCTTAACCAATGAGCCACCCAGGTGCCCCGTGGCTAATTGCCCTTATAGCAAAGAACTAGCAGGTCTCAGGCTCGGAAGCTGACGAGGACCAGCGCGTGTAGTTATAATATCTTAACATTGTTTCCTTATTGTTGTGTTTACTTTATAATTCTTGTATTTGACCTGGATTTTTATTCATAGTATGGAGAGTTTGTATTGTAAGCACTTTACTTTAAGCACAAAAAGCCGACTCTGTATGAAAAACAAAACTCATTAAGCCAATAAGAACAGGTATAAAGGCATTTGGCAGAAATCATGAACTTGGAACAAGAGTGAGTTTTCTAAAGCCTCGGTTCAGAGGTGACAAACACATCACACTCCACAAGATTTCTGATTCATAGTATTCGCTTGATAAACCCAAGTTGGTGTTACCTTTTCTCTTCCTGTCCTTAGTCCAAACCTCGTACCAGTTCTGTTGTTTTCTATGGTCCCAACATGTTTCCACCGGATACTTACTGAGACAGAGAAGCGTCACTAGCTTAGAGATCATGGCAGCACGTCCCTGTCAGCTTTCGATGCCTTGCTGGATTTGCCGTCCGCAGATGGGCAAGGAACTGGGCTGGCTGCAGCTTTGCTCTGTGTCAACAGCGTGGGAAGTAATGATTTTTCTGAATTTCACTTCCTCCTTCCACACTGTGTTCTGAAAACAGTGTTGGTCCTGCTGATTACAACATATTTCTTACACACTGAGCTCCGAGGACGTGGCTCACAGCAACTCCTCCTCTGTCTCAGACATTAGAGGTCAAATGTGCGACTCCCACCAAGTGCCCAAGGCTTGAGTCTAGAGGGTTCCTCAGAAGACATAAGGGTACTCTACTGTCGAGAAGATTGGAAAATCCTGGACAGACAGATTGCTAGACATTGCCCACTTTTTTTTTTTTTTAAGATTTTATTATTTGAGACAGAGAGCGATAGAGAATGTGAGCAGGGGGGAGGGGCAGAAGAGGAAGGAGAAGCAGGCTCCACACTGAGCAGGGAGCCTGATATGGGCTCCATCCCAGGACCCTGGGATCATGTCCTGAGCCGAAGGCAGATGCTGCCCTGTCTGAACCACCCAGGCACCCCAACATTGCCCACTGTCTTAAGAGCTAAGGACTACAGTCAAACAGTTCCTTTTTTCTTTCCTTTTTTTTTTTTTTAAGTGGACTTCCTGCCCATCATGAGTCTCGAACTCACAGCCCTGAGATCAGGAGTCGCATGCTCCACTGAGTGCAGCAGCCGGGTGCCCCACCTGACAGTTCTTCCGCTGACTCTGCCAGTGAGGTTCAATTGCTCAAGCAGGCATGTGTGACCCAAACACCGAGTGTGGCCGGAGAATACAGGAGAGCAGCTGCCTGGCATTGAAGTGGGAGTGTGTACCCCAGGCAAAAAGGATCTCTCTCCTTTCACACAACTTCCTAGATGGACTTTCTCTCTTGAGGCAGGCATCACTAGCAAAGCCCCCAGAACCGGGAGACCCAGCACGGGTCCTTAGCTGAGGTTTCCTATTCCATGATGGGCGTGATGTTGGTCCCAGCCACAGAGCCCTCTGGAGGGTCTCACAGGAGCCGGTTTCAATCATCGTGCCAAAGTTTATGAGTAAATTATGCTGAGAAGCTGGCACAGAGTCCTCCAGGACTGTTCGGATCCAGGGTTACAGAGCAACCCTACTAACCAGTAGGTTTCATCCCATGAGCAGAGGTCGGTGTCGTGGGGTACATTTGTGTGTCAGCACAAGAGCTCAGACAATTCCTGCTGGAACGAATCTCACAGCACCACGCTCAAATAACCAGCATGCATGGGCCTGGCGCCACGTACCAGCATGCATGGGCCTGGCGCCACGTTCTTCATGACTTGCCATGACTTTCATGAGGCCACAGTCTCTGTACCCCAAATCATTTTTGTCTGCTGGAAAAGCTGTGTGTGACTTGCTCTTAGCCAGGAAATGAAATTATCAGAAGGTCTGAAATGACAGCTTCCCATTTTCTTTCCCCGCCCTCCCTGATTTTATCTCTAGGTAGCAAAGTGTGTCTCTGCCACTTACAAATGTAAGTCCCCGTCCACTTACATTTTGACCAACTTGCTGAGTTCATGATGCAGGTGAACCAGTGTGCCAAACCGTGTTTGGTAAAATCCAGGCAGCAGGGGCAAGTTAACTAGAAATATGTAAAGTGAGGGCAGCGGGGTGGGTTCCCTTGTGCAAAGGCATAGAGGTGGGAGAGGCAGGGGCAAGGGTTGGGACCCAGCTTCTGGAACCCAGAAAACCATTGGAGGCTCCCCTAGCAGTGGTGCAGGTGTGTCCTCGTCTTGGGCTCAGTATGTGGAGGGTGCACACGAGGGTTTCAGCATTTTGGTTATCTGTTGCTGTAACAACCTTACCACCAATACAGTGGCTTCAGCCACACACCTTCACGATCTCATAGTTTGTGAGGCCAGGAACCCAAGCACTGCAAGCAGGATCCCCCATGGGCTGCAGTCACCACTTCAGCCAGGGCTGGGGTCTGATCTGAAAGTTCAGCCGGGGAAGGATCGACTTCCGAGCTGCACTGCCGTTCTGACACCACCCACCCAGAGTCAGCACAGACTTCGTGGCTGAGGGTGCAGCACCCACGAGACCTCCTCGCTGCAGACACGAGCCACAGGCTCGGGTGTTCCCAAGTCACCGGCAGCTCTGAGCTGATGTCCGAAAATACTGGAGGGTCCTGTACTCCTGTCAGGTGCATGAACTTGCTAGAACCACTCGAAGAATTCAAGAAAGCACTGTACTTATGATAATAGTTTTTATTATAAAGTATACAAATCAGGACCACCCAGCTGAAGAGACACACAGGGGAGAGTCTGGGAGGGCCCCCAAAGCGAAGCTTCCTATGTCCTCAGGATGCATCACCAGCAGGCAAGCTCCCCGAATGTCCCCAATTTTCATCAGGATTTCCTCTCACAGGTGTGATTGATTGACTCATTGCCCACATGCCCAGCTCTGTCTCCAGCCCCCTGTCATCCCCCGAGGTCAAGGCTGTAACCCTGTAATCACAGGGTTAGTCTTTCTGGCATCACCAGCTCTCATTCTGGGTTACCTCGCTAACCTAAACCCGGGTGTGGTACTAAGCGTCCACCGCAAAGAACAAAGATGCTTCTGCTATGCGAGAGGTTCCACGCACGTCACATGGAGATTGCCTCCCAAGAACCAAGGACAAAGACCAGTCCGCTTCTTTATTATACAACGCAGGCCCACATGCGTGCTAGCAGGGGTCGGTTCCTCCCTGGCTGGAGACTCTTCGTGGTTCCTGGCCCAGGGGGCTTCTCCAAAACGGGGAGCTCACATCATCGTGTGAGTGCACAGTCCAAACAGGCAGGAAGGAGCCTTCCGGCCAGGTGGTGGGTATATTCTTTACCAACATGACTGCTGAAGTGACATCCCGTCTCCTTTGCTGTCTTCTGTCGGTTAGGAGCAAGTCTCTGAAACCAGGGGAGGGGATCACACAGGGGCACGGATACCAGGAGTGAGAATGATTGGAGGTCACAGGCCACAGTGGAGGCTCATCAAGCCCACAGATGTGTGTGGGGTTATGGGGGCAGTTTTGTGGAGAGGAGGGAGTGGGAGCAGAAGGGTGGCAGTCAAGAAAAGCACTGGGCACTTGAGAAGGAAGCAGGAAGAGGGACAACCCCTCTGGGAGATTGTTCAGAAGTGTCTCATGGAATGAGGCACACACCTGTTCTTTGACCCAGCCGCCCCACTGTGTATAATCCAGGGAAGGCCTGCGTACGCACCTGTTATACAAAGATGTAGCTAAGAGCGTTCGTGCAAGCTGACGCATGGAAGCCTCAGCCTGGAAACAACCCAGATGTCGTCCCACCAGAGAACAGATCGACAAATTGCGGCATGAACACACGATGGAGTAATACTCATCAGTAAAAAGCGAAGGAGGAACAAGGCGAGTAACTACATCCGGAATGAACCTCAGAAACAATGTCTTCGGGTGGAAGCAGCCCGTGTGGAAGAGTGCACATGGTGTCATGCGTGTGTATGAGTTCATACGAGGAACGGGCCCAAATCCTCCAAGGTGATGCACGTCAGAAAAAGGAATGATCTCAGGGGAAGGGTGGTTAGCCAGAGAGTGGCACAAAGAAGCCTTCTGGAGTGCTAGAAATACTGTTTTTATTTGGACAGTGGTTATACCCAAGGGGATAGGTAGCAATATCCTATATATATACATATCTATTTACTTAGCAAAGTCTGTGTAGTTTTCTCTATGCAAATGATGCCTCTCGTTTAAAAATAAATAAATTTTTAGAAGAAGGAAACACGTCTTCATTGGAGATTTGAGGAAAGGGATTCCCATTCATCGAGTGCCTCAAGGGTCCTCTCTCCTTCATCCATCCCCTTGTTGGGGTCTCCTGGCTATGCCTTAAGAGTTGAGTACACACAGGCTTCCAGAGGCTGCTCTGTCTGGCTGGAAGGACGCTCGCTTAGGGCTCTGGTGTTCAGCTCAGCATAAGTCACTCCGTGGGGCTCCTCAGCTCTTGAGACCAGGGATGCTCTATCCTGAAGGGAAGCAAGGAGAAGAGGACCAAGTATTCCTGGGGAGGAGGTTGGTGATGAAGATTCAGCATTTGCGACAGCAGTGTGGTAGATAGCTGTGTTAGAAAGAGCCTCCTGCTCTTCGAGTCTTGGTGCATTCCCCCACCCTCTGGAAGGTTGGTGGGACCTAGGGTCATGCCTGTGTCCAACGGGATAAGTGAAAAGGATGGGCTGTCCTGTGCTTTCGTGTCCAAGACTAGGTGATGAAAGACAGGACTTCCCTCTTGTTCCCACCTATTTTCAGGTTGTTCGCTCATGCTGACCGAGCCAGCTGCTGTGTTACGAGCTGTCCTATGGAAAGGCCCATGTGGCCAGGGTGGTCTCTGGTGGATAGCCAGTGAGGAACAGAACCCCACCAGCCACCACCTGAGTGAGTGTGGAAACAAACGCTTTCTTACTGAAGCCTGAACCAGCCCTGGCCAACCCCTTGATCCCAGGCTGTGGGACCCAGCCTGAGCCACACCCAGATTCCCGACCTGCAGACCCCGCTGAGATATAAGTGTTGCCCTCAGTCGTGTGTTTGGGGCTGATTGGTTATGAAACCATAGATAATTCACACAAACAGCCGTCAGAGAGAGTGTTAGTATGAAATGTCCGGAATAGGTCCGTCCTTAGGGACAGAAAGCTAGTGGTGGTCAGGGGCTTGGCCAGGGCAGGGGGTGGGCATGCGGACCGTGCTTACAGGTGTTTCCTCTGGGGTGATGAAAATGTTCTGGAACTAGATGATGGTGATTCTTGCCCAACATCATGAATAAATACTCCAACAGTCGCTAAACTGTACTGATTAAATGGTGAATTTTGTGTTATGAGCATTTTGCCACAATTTTTTAAAAATTGGAGTGTAAATGCCAAAAGCAAGGGCTACTCCAGGCTGTTCTACGTGGCCACTTCACGGTCGGCGGCTGCCGTATTTTCATAAATAGCTCGCAGATGTGCGGCACCTTGTTCCTTTTGCCCAGATGAAGACACAGAGGCTCAGGGTGGGATGGTCACCGGCCCATGATTGAAACAGATAGTTTATAATAACAGCAGCATCAACCCCATGTCAGGCGGGGGAAATGTTCCCCGAAAGGACTCGTCATGGGATGGAGGTTCCCTGGTCAGAGAAACCACAGAAGATTTCAGACCAGATTCTCCTGGACAGTAGAGTGAGGGTAGGGGTGGAGGATGGCAGATGTGGAAACCACTAACAAAGCCGGAGGGAGGGAGTGACGGAGAGCCTGGGACTACGGGTAGAACGGGAATGGCCCAGGGGAGACTTACCAAGGCCAGAGAGCTGCTCGTCATAGCTGCGGACGGATCTGAGGGGGAAACATGGCACTGTTGCTTCATCCCAGGCTCTGGGGGTTAAGTCTGCACACATACAGCCACTCACATGCCCACTCACCGTACATACTCTCATGTGCACACACCTACACCCGTGTGTGCTCTCACACGCATGCACATGCATGTGCACACACGGACACTCAACACACACACGCACACTCAAGTCATATGCACACAAACATGCAAAACACACATGTACACATGCAGCACACACACAACCACACATGCCTACACACATGCACACATGTGTGTGTATGCACAAACACTCATACACACACCCACACGCATACAAACATGCAAACCACACATGTACACACATGCCCACACACATACATTCTCTTAATGCACATGTGTGTGCATGCACAAACACTCATACACACACCCACGTGCACATGAAGGTGCAAACCACACATGTACAGCGCAGCACACTCGCACACACGTTCGCACATGCATGCTCTCGCATGTGTGCGCACACATGTTCACACGCACACATGATCCCCACACGCGTGCACACTCGCATGCACACTCAAATGAATGTGCATGTGAGCACAGGCCGCACACATGGCCGCACAGCACACCCATACAAGTATGCACACACGTGGACTCACCGCCGTTCTCTTTCTCAGGCTGAATACTTGTCCACACTTCTTCAGGTCCCTCAGAGTGGGAGCTAAAGGATAGAAACTGAGTCGCATTGGAGGTAAAGGTAGTTGGAGTGAGACATTGGGATCATTGTGGGTAGGTGGAGGGAGGTGTCAAGCCAGATCATGTGTAAACCAAAGTCCCCCCACTTCCTGCACACTCTAACCCCCCTCTGTGGTCCCCACATTGTTCAGGTGCTCAGCCCAGTCTTGAGAGCTGAGGATGGGAAATGGTTGGGGTCAGTGTGGTCCGTGAGGTAAGGACCCAAGGAAAGAACGCAGGGTGAGAAGTGGAGGGTGGTCGTAAGAAGAGAGGACATGGAGAGACACTTGGGAGGGTCGCTGGGGCTGGTTGGGGCCACATAAATTGTTGAGGGAAGAGAGAAGGTCTTGAGTAGTCAGGGCAGCAATGGAGGAAGCGTTCAGTAGGGCTCATGGGATCCGCTGAGCAGCCCTACCGTTTGGTCACCTTCTGAGGAGCTGCCCCTGGGGACAAAAAAGAGACGGGATCAACCCCGTGGTGTTCCTTCCCCGTTCTGTTTCTCCCGTTTCCTCCCAAATATTTAGCTGTTGTTTTTCCGAACTCACCACACCGGGTGTATTTGCAGATGAGGAAGGCTCCAAGGAGGACGAGAAAGATGGAGATGACAAGGAGGGTGATTCCAGGGGTCCCTGGGGAGAGGAGAGGGGTAAGAGGGCCCGCGGTCTCCTGAGACACGTTCTGGTGCCTCAGTGTGTCTACCATCAATCAAGTTCCTACCCACGCGCCGGAGAGCTCACTACATTATGTTCATACCTACAGGTCTCCTGGAAGAGAGGCAGCGATGCCCATTTTACAGATGCAGAAGCTGCACATCAGAGGGTTGAAGTACCATTTCCAAAGTGGCCCAGCTACCGAGGAGGTAGAGCTGTGCCTGTGATCCTCCCCACCTCAAAAGACCTTGCACTGAGCCACAGCCTTCAGGCACCACCAGAAGACAGACATCCTCCCGAATGGATGGAAGGATGACTCGTGGGTGGAATGGAGTCGTGGCTTCGCAAGGACATCTCATCCCGCGGGTGGATGAGTGCATATTCCGGGAAGCTCTGCTCTCTTACCTATTCCTGTTCCCACCGTCTTGGGACGCTTCATTTCAGTTTTATCTAGAAGACAGAATTCTTTATTCAGGTTTTCAATTTAAACAAATTAAAATAAAATTTCAAACTCTATACATTATTTACAAAGGCATGCCCATGTAGTAAAAAAAATATATAAAACCATGCACAGAAATAACACGAACTTCAGGGCAGAAGGTTCTACTGGGAAGGGGGAAAATCATGGGATTAATGTTGAGAAGGAAAGAGGACTCTCTTTTTAAAAATCTTTATTTGTGGAAAGAAAACAGCTTGGAACAAATATGGCAAACTATAAACAAGTCTAACTCCAGGCTGTGGATATGGGACTGTTATTTGATTGTTACTTCTATTAGGCAGTATTTTTCAGATTACTCAAAAGAAAGGAAATTCTTATCAGGTCTCTTGCTGGGTCATGGGAGGGTTTGCTGAGTTTTGGGTCTATCTAGGGAACAGAACAGAAAGAAAAGGCAAGTGTATTTGGAAGTGTCCGGACCCCACTCAGGGACCCCAAGACTCACGGGTGGCGGGTGTGATAGTGAAATTTCTGTGTCAACTTGACTAGGCTACAGTACCCAGTTACTTGGTCAAATACCAGTCTGGACTGGTTGCCAGGAAGGTGACCCCAGAAACTAATATAATGCTGCATGTTCACTACACTGGAGTTAAAATAAAATAAAAGAAATGCAATCTTAACTAAATTCATTTTTAAAAACAGACGTAATTAACACTAAGTCAGGAGAGTGTAAGTAGAGCAGATTATTCCCCATAATATGGGTGGTCCTCATCCAATCAGTTGAAGGCCCAAAGAGAAAGACCGATCTCCTTTGAGGATGAAGGAATTCTGCTTCCAGCTGCCCCCAGACTCAGCATCAGCTCTCTTCCACGCGTCTACCCTGCCGACCACATGAGTTGCCTGGGGACGCACAGCTAGTGAGTAGCAGAGCCAGGGGTGGGACTCCCACTAATCTGATGATACTCACCATGTCACTCTTCATTGCCTTTACCGTCCACAGCTGTGCTGGCTGCGAGTGGACCAAAGCAGAAGAAGCACATCCCTGAGACCATCTGAAGACCCCACCTCCTCCCCCAGCCTCATGCTTCAAAAAAGGCAGCAGGCCTGGGATGTGTGCTCACTCCGGGCCACTGTGTCCTCTGTTCCGGGTGGTATCACCCGCAGCTCTTCGCCTCTGTCCTACGGAGCCACACCATCAAGAAGTGGGACAGTTGGACTCAACCCCCTCCTGTCTACTCACTCTCTCTCCTCCTGCCCCTGCCAGCTGCCTTCTGCTCTCTGCAAACCAGAGACTGCACTGATCTCATTCCAGCTTTAGAGATGGTGAGTAAACCCCACAAACCATCAGGACCCTAGGGTCTGGCTCTGAAGAAATCACTGGGAAACTGGAGACAAACCATACTTTGGAATAAAAGGGAAAAACGCCTGGAACACCGCAAGTGACTTTGAAGGAAGGCAACGATGCCAGTATTCTGGTAGGTGGTTTCTGGAACAGCTGCTGGTCTCGGGCACATAGTTTAAGTAATCAGAGGCTTCAGGAATTGGAGGAGAGTGTGGTCTCCACTCTCAAAATCCCTGCAGGCACTCTGGTGTCTAGCTGGAGACCAGACAGAGGGTCTGGAGCAGGGTTGCTTGACTTGAGCGCCATCAATTTTCAGAGGCTCTTGGTGGGGAGGGGTCCTGGGCATCCCGGGGTGTTTTGTGTCTTCCATGGTCTCAACCTCCTAGATGCGGGGAGCATCCTCTATCCCCCATCCCCAGCGGTGACCACCAGAAATGCCAGAAGGGCTCATGAAAGGCTCTGGCGAATCCCACAGGGAAACTCTTGGGCCCCATTTGCAGTAATCTGTCCCTGCACCTGTATCCAATCATCTCTGTGCCAAACACCCCCCTCCCCACAGATGACACCCTCCTGTCTTCCTCAGCCTGTTGCCCCTGGTGACGATTGTCAGGGTTTGAATGGGGGCTGAAGGAACACGGGAAGGGTGGCGAGTGGGCGTGATGACAGCTTCCTGGGTCCCTCCAGGTGAGCCGTTCTGTCACTCACGTACTCAGGCTAGGGGCAGCCTGTGGATGACCATCACGCAAGAAACTCAGAAAGTTCCTTATACACCAAGGATCAAGAAGAGAACCAAAAAAGTGATTCGCCAGTCATTGAATACCCCGAAATTATTTAAAATTTCTGCCTTCTGCAGAGAGCAGGTCCAGCCTACCATATTTTTCTTCCAGTTTTGTCTCTTTGAGCGTTGTGTCTTGAAAAGACCATCTCCTCTGTGCTTAGCCTTGTCACATGAAACAGAGCTGAGTTAGAGACACAGATGGGCACCCTTGGCCTTTTTAGACCCTGGAAGACCTCAGGAGGTCATGTAATGCTCCACTGATATTTGTAAGTCACTATAACGGTGAAGATATTTGCCATCAGCTTTTGCAGTGCACGCACATTCTCTGTTTCCTAGAAAGTCTCCCACTAGGAGTGCAGCTCTGAGCAGAGCTGCTCTGGCATGCAGAGAGAGAAGTTCTGGGCGTTCATAATGACAATAATGGGAAAGACTTAGATGATACTTGCCGTCCACCAGATGCAGTTTAGAAAGGAGTTAGGTAAATTAACTCCTCAAAATCTCACCTCTGAGGCCCTTGTGTGTGTGCTACTATCAATCCCATTCAACAGGGACAGAAGCTGAGGCAGAGGCTAAGTAATCTGAAGGCAGATAGCTTGTTAACGGGCTAAAATCCAAACGCTTGTAATTATTTGCAAAACAAGAGAGGGTACACAGCCTTCCAGGCAGGGGGGCCATCTACCCAAGTGGCAGGTGCTGTCCCTGGTCAAGTGGCTGTGGTTGTTAGACTGGTCTTCCTTTTCTCCTGATTACCTGACTTCTCCCTGGGGCGGCGGGGGGAGGGGAGGGCGGGTGGGGGGGCGGGGATGTCCTTCACGTTGACCTGGAAGACAACAGAGTAGCTGGGTCTTAGATGCAGGGAAGGGGTCCCTAGGCACGTGGAATTCCCTGCCTGGGCTCCGAGGCCTGACCCTGGGGTAGAGAGAAAACTTCTCCTTCACCTGCTGCTGCCCATGGTCTCCAGATCAGCATCGGGACCTTGGAATTTTCTTGCTCTGGCCAGGGCTCTATAATTCTGTAGCAAACAGCTTTGCTGAGCACTCACCCTCATTAGACATTTTAGTCCCTTTGGGCTGATCTAATGGCATGCCACAGGCTGGGAGCAGGGCAGGTGAACGAGAGACATCTTTCTCTCACAGATCTGGAGACTAGAAGTCTGAGATCAGGGTGCCAGCATGGTCCACGGGTGGGAGCGGGGCTCTTCTGGGTGGCAGAAGGGGACAAGGGAGCTTCTGGGGTCTCCTTTAATAAGGGCACTAGACCCATCATGAGGGCTCCATACTTATGACCTAAACAGCTCCCAAAGGCCCCGCCTCCAGTGCTGTCCCGTTAGGTGTTAGGATTTCAACATGAAACTGTGGAACACACAACTTTTGTGTTTTCTGCCCTGTGCTGATATGACTGGTCATCCTTTCAGGACTAGGGAGCTCAGCCCCCATCTAGGAGGAGGCCTGGTTCCTAATGGTCTCTCTTCCTCCCCTTGTCCTGGACAAACTCAGTCATCAAAAATAGCCCTCATACACAAGGGTCAGGAAACATCCCTCTCCTGAACAAACCAGCAGAATCCTTGTGCACTGTCGGTTGCAATGTAGAACCGCGTGGCCATTCGGAAAAACAGTATGATGGTGGGTTCCCAATGAAGGGAGAACCATCCTACGATCCAGCAATCCCGTTTCTGCATAAACATCTGGAAGAACTGATAGCCACTTGGTGGCCAGGAGGTGACAAGCCAATAGCCAAATGGGTGGAAAGGACCCAAATGTCCATTAGCTGATGACAAGGTAAGTGAAATGTGGTCTGTCCCTAAAATGGGACATTCTCAGACTCAATAAGGAAGGAAATCCAGCTACATGCTGAATGTATGGGTGAGCCTTGAGAATGTATTTTGGAGTGAGAAAGGCCAATCCCAGAAAGACAAGTAGCATATGAACCCAGTGATGTGAGGTTCCTGGATTAGTCAGATGCACTGAGACAATGTAGGATGGTGGGAGCCAGGGGCTGGGGGCCGGTGGGTACAGAGAGGCTGTCTGATGGGGACAGAGTTTCAGTTCTGCAAGACGAAGGGCTTTGTGGAGGCAACTGGTGTAGGTGCACTACTACTGAGCTGTGCACTTGAAAATGAGGTGGTAACTGTTACCTTATGCACTTTTGCCATAACTTGTAAAAAATCAGGTGTCTTGAAAGAAAGGGCTTGGCGGGAAGAGAAAAGCTCGACTCAGCTAAGCTAAAAGGCAGGAGTGCTGGAGTCCCAATGAAAATGGAACACAGATCCTCCTGGAGTTTGCGAGTCCTTCTCAAGAAGATGCTCCTGGGCTCTGTTATTCTCTCCCTCCTCCTATGCCTTTTTGCTAGAATCTCCACCCACATAACCCCAGGAGGTGTCATTCACACTTAAGTCTAAATGAATTGCGCCCTGCCCAGGAGATGTGTGATGGTTTTGTGGCTACATCTTATTTGCCTGGGGGGGGGGGTCAATTATTACAGATCTCCCCTCACCCCGAAGGCTGCTCCCCCTCACCCAGAGCACAAGTGGCCACCTACAGTGGGAAGCCCTCAACCAGCCTCTCCACCTTCTGTGCTCCATCTTGGCAGAAGATCCTCCATACTGTTCTGCAGAATCCCGGCCCTCCCTTGGTTCTTTCTCAAGATTTCTCCAAGCTGCAGAGTCTCATGGAGACAGACTGTGCCCACACCGCACTCCCTCAGGTCCCAGCATCTCAGCAGCAGGTAATCCAGGTATGGTCCACCCAGCAGTACAAACCTCACCTGTCACCCAGATCTCCAGATGATCGCTGGGCTCGGAGGCCCAGAAAGGAGCACTGGTCTGGAAGTACACACAACTGTAGTTCCCAGTGTCACCAGCTGTCACATTCTGGAGGGAGAAGTCTGTCTCCTTCTCTACTGGACCCTGGAGCTGAATGGGCCCTGCTGCTCCTGCCTTCAGTAGAGCAAACGTTATAGTCTCATAAACATTGGCTGGCGTCTGGCACCTCAGGGTCATGGTGTCACCTGCGGTCACCTCACCCCTTTGGTGGGCTTGCAGGGAAGGTTTAGGTAAATCTCCTGAAAGAGAAGGAGGGCTCCAAGGTCATGGGGAGAAGCTCTGTGTCCCCCACCCATCCTTGTTCTCCCGGCAGGGGTTCCCGCCACGTGGGGGAAATGACAGATCCCTGATCTCACCCTCTTTCCACTCTGACTGCAGGAAGGCGATTTCCCCTTCAAGCCCTGGCTCTTTCTGTTCTGTGTCTCTCCGTCTCTCCTTGCTCCCTCCTTCCCTCGGTTCCTCCCCCACACCTGTCCCTGCAAGACTCTGTGTCCCTCCAAGGCACCCTCCTTACCTGTCACCAGTAGTAGGAGGATGTCACTGGGCTCTGAACGTGTGTGCGGGGCCCACTGTCTGTAGTAGTCACAGGTGTACGCTCCAGCATTGCCTGGTTGTAGGTCAGTGAGTTGAAATTCAGCCGGCCCATTTGTGGAAACCCATGATTGCACAGACTCCAAAGGAACTTTTCCCTTTCTGAGAACAAAGTTGACATTCTTGGTAGAAGTCTGGCATTGCAGCGTCACATTACTCCAGCGAGGCATCACCGAGCTGGGCCAGGCCCTGAGGGAGGGCTTGGGAAGGGACTCTGGAAGGAAGCAGAGATCAGGATGGGGTTTGGTGCCCTTGTCTGCTCTCGGGAAACCCCTTGAAGGAAAGAGAAGTGATACGGGAAGTTTGGAGAGTCTGAGGGAACTCACCGTCAATCGACCTGCTTCCTTGGTCAGCACATAGCCCTGCAAGAGAACCGTCCATGAGCCGTGAGCACCCGCCTGGAGCCTGTTCCGCGGGGCCTCCCGGGGGCTGCCGCTGAGAAGGGACCCCTGTCATCACAGTCAGCAGCAGTCCTAGCCTCCTGCCAGAGAACCCATCTAGCATGAGTGCTGGTTTGCCCTTAAGCTAATTTCCTGGGGCTGCTGGTGTCTCAAGGTGTCACAAGTTTAGTGACTTATGACAACACGGATTTCTCATCTTGCCATTCTGTGGGTTAGGAAAGCCCAACAACACAAGTCCCACTGGCTCCAACCAGGGTATTTTCAGGGCTGCATTCCTTCTGGGGGCTCTAGATGACAACCCATTTCCTGGCCTTCTCCAGCTTCTAGAGATGCCCACACCTCTTGGTGGCTCCCTCTGCCTCTGCCTCTACAAGTAGCAGTGGTTGGTGCATTGACACCCTCTTCTGCCTCTTTCACTGCTCTAGGGACCCTGTGGTTACACTTTGACCACTCAGATAATCCGGAAGAGCCTCCTCCTTTAAGACCAGCTTATAAGCAACTTCAGTTCCACCTGCCGCCTTGCATTTCCTTACATGATAAGTTCCAGAAATGATGAGTTCCCAAATTTCTCTCTGAACACAACAGCATAACCATCTGAGTCAACCGAGAGTGAGGGAAGGGGGTGGCGAGATCCCTGCCCTATGAGAAGGGACAAATAGCTCCCGAGAACTCAGTCCCTTGCATGGAGAAGCTTCTGTCTGCCCCCTGGGGAATGGCCTAAATGCATTCCTGATGTTGGGTTTGGCCATGAGTCCTCTCTTTGGTGCCCCAGAGTCAATCTCAAAAGTCTAAGATTGGTATTACCAGGAAGGGTGAGGTGCATGTTCCTCACCTTTCCCCTCTGGTGGCCTTACTTTCAGATCTAGACCAAACTCATCCTAAGTGAGGTCATACAGTATTTGTCTTTCTCTGCCTGCCTTGTTTCACTTCAGGTCACACCCTCAAGGTCCATCCATGTTGTCACAAATGGCAGGATTTTCTTCCTCCTCGTGGCTGAATAATAGCCCATTATACATACAGACCACATCTTCTATAACCGTCTGTCCATGGATGGACACTGAGGTCATTTCCACGTCTTGGCTGCTGTGAATAACGCTGCAGTGAACATGGGGACACAGACCTCCCTTCAATTTCCTCTTTTCATTTCCTTTAGATATATAACCCCAAAGTGGGGCTGATGATCATATGGCAGTTCTACTTTTAGCTTTTTAAAAAATTATTATTAGAAAGAGAGTGACAGCATGAGCACATAGGGGAGGGGCAGAGGGAGAGAGAGAATCCCAAGCAGGCTCTGCGCTCAGTGAGGACCTGACCTGGGGCTCAGTCTCATGACCCTGGGATCATGACCTGAGCCAAAATCACAAGTCAGGTCCCCAACCAACTGAGCCACCCCGGCACCCCCACTTTGAACTTTTTGAGGAACCTCCATACGGTCTTCTGCAGGGCTGCACTGGTTTTCATTCCCACCGCCAGTGCATGAGTCCCTATTCCCCATGTCCTCACCAACATGTCTTGCCTCATGGCTTCTTGGTGAGAGCCATCCTGACAGGTGTTGGATGGTAAGTAACAAAGACCACGCAAACCACAGAGCCTGTCTATGAGGCCCTCTACAGGAGAAGGTTGTTAGCACCCACTAAGATCACTGGATCCACGGTTCATTTACTTTCTTGAGGTTTTTCTAATTGCGACTCCCTTCATCCACCCTCCAGATAGTTCCACCCCCATGTCCCCAAAATAGGACCTTTTTGATTCCTTCATATGAACCAGTGGAAAACTATGGTCTTTGGCACTGTGCGGACCAGAATTTGAATTCACCTTCTCTGCTTAGAACCTGAGTGACCCTGGCACATACGTCAGCTGTGACTATCAGATTCCTTGAATGCAGTATGGTCAAGTGAACTATTTGGGAGACTTTTTCTAAGAGATGGAAGGTGACTTCAGGTCATACAATGACGGGAGAGGAAGGGTCACTGAGCCTGTGTGAGAAAGTCTCTCTTCTCTGTTCTTGGTTCTCTCTTGGATCCCATGGAAGAATATCACAGCCAGCTGCTTGATGGAAACTGGCTTCCCAGAATCACTGCCTCTTCTCAGAAACAGGACCCAGGAAACCATGGACCAGAGGTGATCAGGGTCTGTTTTTGATGAGGGACACTGATTTTCTACTAATAGAAGTGTTTTACAGGTTTTCTTTTAAAATAGAGTTGAGTACAAAAATAATAATATAAAAACCTGGGAAATTTGAAGAGGAAGATCACGTGGGAAAGAATACAGTGATCACATACATAGAGGAAAATGTCATGGGGGAAGTTCAGGGATGACTGAGTTTGGGGAAATGGGAGAATGTGTGTAAAGCACCCAACACCTCTCCTTGCACCTAATTTGCATTCAGGGAATGGAAGGTTCTAGCCTGTGTTTATTCACCCCACACCATTACCCACCTCACAAGCCCCACCAACTTCAGCTGCTACCGCAGCCCAGGCCCACCCTTCCAGTAGCTGCCCCCCGCCCCCTGACAACATACCAGTGCAGAGCAGAGCCAGCAGCTGGGACATCATGGCGGCACCCACAAGCTTCTTCCAAGGATCTTCCGTCAGTCTTTTTGTCGGTGAGAAGCCAAGATGTTGTCTTGACTCCAGGACGTGCAGGAACAGCTTTGCCCCTGGTGTTTCAATCCTCCACTCTGCACACCCCGTTTCTGTCTTCTAGACTATCCGGAAATGACTGTTGCAACACGCTCTCAAGCCACTTCCCATGGGCTTGACACACTGAGTCCTCCCAAAAGCACGAAGTCAGTCACCCACTTCTAGGGCATAACCATGAATATGCAAAACATGGGAGATGGGGCCGGTGGGACCCCAATCACCATCATCCCCTTCCGCACAGTGACAGCAAATAATAATAAGAACTACATTTCTTTCGGGGCACTGGGTGGCTGAGTCATTTGGGCATCTGACTCTTGGGTGCAGCTCAGGTTGTGATCTCAGGGTCGTGAGATGGAGCCCTATGTTGGGCTCTGCACTTAGTGAGGAGTCTGATTCTCTCTCTCCCTCTTCCTCTGCCCATCCCTTTAAATAAATATTAAACAAACAAACAAACAAACAATAACTCTCCTTCAGGAAACTGTGGGCCCTTTTGGTCACAGGATGAGAGTGAAGTGACGTGCACAACTTCTGGGTAATGCCCCAGGGACGCTGAGGGCAGCAATGGGGTCAGAGCTGAGGGCAAAGAGGTGGGAAGTCGTAGGGCATCAGGGAGCGGTGGGGATCCAGGAGAATGTGGCAACAGCCCTATAAAAAGAAGGTAAGACAGAAGAACCCTCACTGGCAGGCAGGACACGATGGGAACTATCTCCTCCGTGAAATCTCTTCTGTGAAATCCCCTGTCATTAGGTCTCGGGTGGAAGGAGGCTCTTCAGGAGAACCCGAGGAGCTGTATTCTACATCTAGTGGTGGTGTAGACAGTGAGAGACAACCCAGATGGCCGACCCAGGTGACGGGCAGGGGCTGATGTGCACATGGAAAAATCTAGAAGGTAAATCTAGTTTATTTAAAGTGTTTTACTCTGAGTAGTAGAATCGTGCTCGATATTTTTTTGTTCCTTTTGCTTATATGTGCTTTCTAAATTGGCTGAAACTGATAAGTTAATTTTACCCGATTAGATGTTACTGAAATTTAAGCCTTTAGAAATTTTAAGTGAGGTGTTGTGGGATGAAAAAACTCAAAGTTTAAAAAAGAAGTGAATTTTTGTAAAGCTTAGAATCTGGGACTGCTGGATTTAGGGACAGATACAAGAACTTCCACAGAACCATGCAGATGGGGCAGACATATCTCTTCCCAAAACCTCACTGAAACACAGTAAAGGGATTCATTAGGAGGGCAAAAGCTAAGAAGGAAGAAAGGGAATGAGGAAGGAGCAAATGTAGGACAAGAAATGTTGATACAATTACAGGAACTGGAAAAGAAGCAGGCGCATGCCTTCCATGGGGCACCAAAAAGCAAAGTCACAACCCCTGACTCTGGGGCTTCACTGCAGCTCGAAAACAGAATTAAATTAATCACCAACTAGCAATTCCGCTTCTGGGCGTATATTCAGAAGGACTGAAAGTAGAATCTTTTTTTTTTTTTTTTTAAAGATTTTATTTTTTTATTTGACAGAGAGAGATCACAAGTAGGCAGAGAGGCAGGCAGAGAGAGAGAGGAGGAAGCAGGCTCCCTGTGGAGCAGAGAGCCTGATGCGGGACTCGATCCCAGGACCCTGAGATCATGACCTGAGCCGAAGGCAGTGGCTTAACCCACTGAGCCACCCAGGCGCCCCTGAAAGTAGAATCTTAAAGATATACTTCTCCATCCATATTCACAGTACACGAGGTATAGACAACCCAAGTGTCCATTGACGAATAAATGGACAAACAAAATGTGGACTATACACACAATGGAATATTATTCAGCCTCTGAAAGGAAAGGCATTCTGACACCTGCCACAATGGGGGTGAACATTAGTTTCAATGAAATGAGTCAGACACAAAAAGACAAATACCGTACGAGTCCCTTCAATGAGGTCCATAGAGCAGTCAGATTCGTAGAGACAGAAGGTAGACGGTGGAACCAGGGTTTGGGGGAGGGGAGTGGGAGGCATGGTTTGATGGGCACAGAGTTCTAGCTGTGCAGCACGAGGAGATCTGTGGACGGTGGTGGTGGCTGCCCAACGGGTGAATGTACTTAGTGTCATGGACCCATGCATCTAAACATGGCTGAGATGGTGCACGTTCTGTGTAGTTTTTTTTTTTTTTTTAAGATTTATTTATTTATTTATTTGACAGAGAGAGAGAGAGAGAGAGAGATCACAAGTAGGCAGAGAGGCAGGCAGAGAGAGAGGGAGAAGCAGGGTCCTCGATGAGCAGGGAGCCTGATATGGGGCTTGATCCCAAGACCCTGGGATCATGACCTGAGCTGAAGGCAGATGCTTAACCCACTGAGCCACCCAGGTGCCCCCATGTTATGTTTACAGCAGTGTTTAAAAAGGAAAATTTCCAGGAGCCTGGCTGGCTTAGTGGGTTAAACGTCTGCCTTCAGCTCAGATCATGATCTCAGGGTCCTGGGATCGAGTCCCGTATTGGGCTCCCTGTTCAATGGAGAGCCTGCTTCTCCCTCTCTCTCTGCCTCTCCCCTGCTCATGTGTTCAGGCGTACTCACTCTTTCAAATTAAAAAAAAAAAAAAAAGAGATCTTAAAAAAAAAAAAAAGACTGGGGCGCCTGGGTGGCTCAGTGGGTTAAAGCTTCTGCCTTCAGCTCAGGTCATAGTCCCAGGGTCCTGGGATCGAGCCCCGCATCAGGTTCTCTGCTTGGCAGAGAGCCTGCTTCCTCCTCTCTCTCTCTCTGCCTGCCACTCTGCCTACTTGTGATCTCTGTCTGTCAAATAAATAAATAAAATCTTAAAAAAAAAAAAAGAAATAAATGAACTTGCACCAGGTTATGGTTGCCTTTCGGGGTAGAGGGGAAATAGATCAGGGCCCCGTGCTTATGCCTGATAGAAGATTTTGTTGCTTTGGCCATTTTGGGGTCTTTGTGTTCCATTTAAATTTTAGTATTATTTGTTCTGGTTCTGTGAAAAATGCTTTGATATTTTGATAGGGATCACATTGAGTCTGTAGATTGCTTTGGGTACTATGGGCATTTTATCAATATCAATTCTTGTCATCCACAAGCATGGAATGCCTTTCCGTTCCTTCAATTTCTTTCATCAGTGTTTTACAGTTTTCTGTGTATAGGACTTTCACCTCCTTGGTTAAATTTATTCCTAGGTATTTTATTCTTTTTGGTGCAATTCTGATTGGATTGTTTTCTTTTTCTGCTACTTCATTATTAATGTATATAGAAATGCTACCAATCTCTGGATATTAATTTTATATCCTGCAACTTTTCTGAATTCATTTATTCCTTCTAGTAGGTTTGGTGGGTTTTTTAAAGAAATTTTAAAAAAGATTTTATTTACTTATTTGACAGAGAGAGATCACAATAAGCAGAGAGGCAGGCAGAGAGAGAGGGGGGAAGCAGGCTCCCTGCTAAGCAGAGAGCCCGATGGGGGACTCAATCTCAGGACACTGAGACCATGACCTGAGCTGAAGACAGAGGCTTAACCCACTGAGCCACCCAGGCACCCAAGTTTGTTGTTTTGTTTTGTTTTTGGTGGAGTCTTTAGGGTTTTCTATGTGCAATATCATGTCATCTGCAAATAGTGAAAATTTTACTTCTTTCTTACCAGTTAAATGTCTCTTACTTCTTTTTCTTGTCTGATTGCTGTAGCTAGGACTTCTAGGACAATTTGAATAAAAGTGGTGGGAACTGACATCCTTGTCTTGTTCCTGATCTAAGAGACCTGAAACCATAAAAATCTTAGAAAACAACACAGAGAGTAATTTTCCTGACATCAGTCATAGCAACATCTTTCTAGATATGTCTCCTAAGGTGAAAGGAAAAAGGTTAAAATAAACTATTGAGACTACATCAAAACAGAGTTTTTGCACAGCAAAGGAAACCATCAACAAGACAGAAAGGCAACCTACTAAATGGGAGAAAATATTTGCAAATGGTATATCTGATAAGAAGTTAATACTCAAAGTATATGAAGAACTTATACAACCCAACATCAGAAAAAACACAAACAATCCAATTAAAAGAAGACATACCAGTGGCCAACCAACACATGAAAAGATGAGCAGCATCAACATCAGTAGGGAAATGCAAACCAAAATCATGATGAGGTATCTGTCTGAATGGTTACAATTTAAAAAAATGTTTGTAAATGAAACAAGATATAAAAGTATTGACAAGGGTAGAGAAAAGAGAGCCTTCTTGCACTGTTGGTGGGAATGCAAACTGGTGCAGCCATAGTATGGAGGGTCCTAAAAAAATTAAAAATAGAAATACCTTATGATCCAATAATTCCACAACTGGATGTTTATGCAAGAAAATGAAAACTCTAATTCGAAGAGACATATACACCCTTATGTTTATTGCAGCATTATTTTCAGCAGTCAAGATGTGGAAGCAACCTAACTGTCCATCAATAGATGAATGGATAAAGAAGTCACACACATGCACACACACACGAATATTATGCAGCCATAAAAAGGGTGAGATCTTGTCATTTGCAACAACATGGATGGACCTAGAGGGTATTATGCTAAGTGAAGTAGGTCAGACTGAGAAAGACAAATACTGTATGATTTCATTCATATGTGAAATCCAACTAAAAAACAAGTGGATAAACAGAAAGCAGAATCAAACCTAATAACACAGAAAACAAGTGGATGGTCTCCAGAAAGAAAGGGAGGGGGTAGGGATGGGCAAAATGGGTGAAGGGGAGAGGGAGATTCAGCTTCCAGCCACGGAATGAATGAGTCACAGGAATAAAAGGGAGAGCACAGGGAATGTATCCCTGATACTGTGTTAGTGCTGCGTGGAGACGGATGGCAGCTACACATGTGGTGAGCACAGCATAACAAAGAGAGAAGTCATGTCACTCTGTTGTGCACCTGAAAACAGTAGTGTCAACCATACTAAAAAATAACTTTAAATAATAGTCAGGAGCTATATATAGTATGTACATATATATGTGTATGTGTATAAACACACAAACATATACACACGCATATACACACACGTACATATATATATGTGATGTCCATTCCCACCACTTGCACTCAACATTGTGCTAGAAGTCCTAGCCACAGCAATCAGACAAAGAAGTAATATATAGTAGCTATAAAGTAATAGTTAAATTTTACTGAGTGACTTCTCTTGTGAACTCATCTTTTTAATCCTCCAATTTTTCAGTACACAGCTATCTTTTTCAGATGAGAATCTTTAAAAAAAAAAATATGTGGGCGCCTGGGTGGCTCAGTGGGTTAAGCTGCTGCCTTGGCTCAGGTCATGATCTCAGGGTCCTGGGATCGAGTCCCGCATCGGGCTCTCTGCTCAGCAGGAAGCCTGCTTCCTCCTCTCTCTCTCTGCCTGCCTCTCTGCCTACTTGTAATCTCTCTGTCAAATAAATAAATAAAATCTTAAAAAAAAAAAAAAAAAATATGTAACCACCAAAGCAGTATCATCCCAGGAAAACTAACAGTTCTTCCTTGATACCTTCTAATGACCCGCCAGGATCCAAATGTCCTCAATCATCTCAAATACACTCTTTTTGTCAGTTTTCTTTTAAAAATCAGGATTCAAATCTGAAAACTACAAGTCTACAAACTGTATTTGATAGATATGCTAATTTAAATAAGACAACATTTTCAATCTCTTTGTGAAAATAAGAAATCAAGCACATCGTAGGTTTTTATGATTTTCATACCATTCCTTTGGGAGACAAGCACCATGCCCCTGAGACAATTGTCTTGACAGGGCTTACTTGTCTCTCCATTTAGTGACACAGAAAAATCAACAAGGTAATGGATTATCAAGGAGAAAAACCAACTATAATGACAGGCGTTTCTTTGAAGGTGGTTTTCAACAGATGTGGTGACAATTTTTAAAGTCTCGAGACTCTTATAAGACTCTTGTTTAAATATCACTTCTGTGCATAGATTTATTTCAACAGAGAAGAGTTTAGTAAAAAGTCATGAATGAATATTTGCATCATTCTCCTACTTGCATCAGGGAACAAAAGTGATACTTTGGGCAAAGCTTTCACCTTCATACTTTAACCAGACTGACTGACTAATTTCAAGCAGGCTCCATACCCAGCATGGAGTCCAACGCGGGGATCTCACTGCCCTGAGATCAAGAGTCAGATGCTTAATCAACTGAGCCATCCAGGTGTTCCTAACCAGATTTCTTAAATAATCTTTATCACATTACATTATTCCATTACAGAGGCACGATTGATTAAATTATTGGCCATTGAGTGACTCACTCAATATCCAGCCTTTCCCCCTCTCCCCAGAAATGGGGCTGGTGCTAAAGTTTCCAAGTTTCTAGTTGCATGGCTGGCCTTTCTGACGACCAGCCCCCATCCCCAAGGTACCTAGAGGCTCATCAAGAGTGGCCTCCTTTGCACAAAAAATGCTCCCGTCACTGAGGAAGTAAGGGGTTTAGGAGCTCTGTGCCAGGAACCAGAAACAAAGGCCACTGAATCACAAAAGCGCAATCTAGACTGTGGTTAAGTGTGCTTATCTACTGCCTCTCGTCTGAGGGGAAAGGGCAGAAAGCGCCTCAGCTCACTGGAACTTGAGAAGCACCTCGAAGGCATGTGGGGAAAGTTTCCCGGGGGAAGTAAGGTGAGTGGGACACGGGCTCCCAGCAGCTCCCCACTAGCCTCTCGTCTTCTCATGTTCTAGGAGGATCCCAAGGCACTGTGCCCAGACTCGGAGTAGCTGCAGGGTTTCCAAGATCCCATAGAAGAGCCTCCCCACCCCCTTCCCACGGCCTGAACTTTCCATAATTCTTTAAAAATAAGCAGGGGATACCGGATCTCCAGACGGATGCTGTTACCGGCTAAATGTCGGGTTCTCCGCCAAATTCTTGTGATCAAGCCCTTAGCCCCCAGTGTGCTGGTATTAAGAGGTGGGACCTTTGGGAAGTGATTAGGTTTAGATGACATTATGGGGGTGGAGATCCTATGGTTGGGATTAGTGTCCTACTTAAAAGAAGAGACATGAGAGAAACCCTGGATCTCTTTCTCTACCTCCTCCCCCCCCCTCCCTCTCTCTCCCTGCCTTGTGAGAATACAAGAACCTCTCCCTGCCAGCCAGGGAGAGGGCTTTCACAAGAACCATGCTGGCACTCTGGTCTCAGACATCCCAGCCTCCAGAACAGTGAGAAGTAAGTTTCTGTTGTTCCAGCCACTCAGTGAATGGCATTTTTTAAAAGCTCGAGTTGACCGAGACAAGTGGACAAAAAGATGGTGGTATTCGATGGGCTCCTGGGAGGAGTGCCTGGAGTCTGGTGGGGCAGGGAGACTGTCTGGGGCCGCGGTTCATCCTGGTCCCTCAGGCATGCAGACCAGTGGAGCAGCCGCCATCTCCAACATTGCTGGTCACTGTGTCCAGGAGAAGAGAGAGCACGGAGTGGGGAGGAGGGAGCCCTTACGGTGACACGCTCCAGCTCGGAAGCGACAGGGGTCGCTGCCAGTCACAACTCAGTGTCCAGCCGGAATAGAGGAGGATGGCTACAGTCCCCTGAAGTGCCTGTTAGGGCGTTCAGGGATTTCCGGGGAAAAGATGTGACCACAAGGTGGCAGTAGCACACTGCTTCCCCTCCCCACCGCTCCCCACCGCCATCCCTCCTCCGCAGGGGGCCTCTGCACCTGCTGGGCTTCCAGCACCTTCACCTATAGTGAAGTCTGCTCAACGTTCAGATCTCACCTCTGCATTTCAGCAAAGCCATCCGAGATCTCCGAGATGAGATCAGATCCTTGAAGACAGGCTTTCAAATCTCCCTCTTCTTTTTTGCTATAGCTGTACTGATGGAGATGGCTCACAGGTTCCTAGAACCCAAGTTTCCTTCTTCCTTTTTTTTTTTTTAAAGATTTTATTTATTTATTTGACAGAGGGAGAGATCACAAGTAGGCAGAGCAACAGGCAGAGAGAGGAGGGGAAGCAGGCTCCCCGCCCAGCAGAGAGCCCGATGCGGAGCTCGATCCCAGGACCCTGAGATCATGACCTGGGCCGAAGGCAGAGGCTTAACCCACTGAGCCACCCTGGTGCCCCTTCTTCTTCCTTTAAGTAGCAGGAGCCCCCCATTTTTAGAAGGGCATACACTGGAACCCAGCCACTTTTGCAGCTAGACCTGGCCGTGGAACTGAGTTCTGGCCAATGGGATGAGAGCAGAAGACACATGTTCAAATCCGGGGTCCCACTCTTTAAAAATGACCATGTGATTTCTCTCTTTCTCTCTCTCTCTTCCTCCCTTCATGCTGGCTCAGAACCACATAGGAAAGCCACATGTCGACAAAAGCAGAGCTGTTATAATGGCCCTAGGCTGTTTCAACAGCATACTGTTAAGTGAGAGAGAAATAAATGTTTTTAAAGATTTTTTATTTATTTACTTGACAGAGAGAGGGAGCACAAGCAAGGGGAGAGGCAGGCACAGGAGAAACAGGCTCCCTGCCGAGCAGGGAGCCCAATGTAGGGCTCGATCCCAGGACCCCGGAATCATGACCCGAGCCGAAGGCACAAAGCTAACTGAGCCACCCAGGTGCCCCGAGAAATAAAATCACATAGTTTTTTCCTTGGAGGGGATCCGTTTTTTACAGCCACTTGAAGTGCTCCCTAATCAATACGGTACACACCGCAATTCGGTTAAAGCTTCTCCCCCTGAGCTTCAGGCTTGCACCTGCCACCAACACAGCACGCCGCCCGTGGTGAGCATTCAACAGATGTGTGCAAGTAGATGAGTGGGAACTTGGGGGGACAAGCAGGGTTGGGGACAGAAATGAAAATCCTAAGGGCGAACATGCCTGGGTTTGTGGGAAGAGGAAAGAGGTTCCCTTGAAGCTGACAGTATTAGTTTTGCTCTTGCTGTCGTGACAGAGGGTCACAAAGTAGTGGCCTAAACATAAATTTTTTATCCTTGCGTTCTGGAGGTCAGAAGTCCGAAATGGGTTGAGAGGCTGCATTCCTTCTGAAGGCTCTAGGGCAGAATCCACTTCATTGACTTTTCCAGATTTGGAGGAGCCCGCGTTCCTTGGCTTGTAATCCTGCATCATGCTGACCTCTGCTTCCGTGTCTACATCGCTTCCCTGACTCGGATCCCTTCCCTCTTACAAATAAGGACCCTTGTGGCTGCACGGGACCTAAATAATCTGGGATAACCCCACTCCCACCGCCACCTCATGATGCTGTATTTCATCACACCTGTGAGGGCCCTTTGGCCACTACAACATTTTCCCAGGTTCCAGGAATTGGGACATCTGGGTGGGGGTGGTGGGGGACCTCACTCTGCCCAAGGCACAAGGCCAAAGGTATGGAGCTCCCTCGGGTCACCTGCAGCATGCTGAGCTCCGCGGGCCACACTGCGAGGCCCCGGACACACCTGGTCCCTCTTGGGAGTAGCTGTGGTCTCGGTCTGGGAGAGAGAGGATCCGAATACAGTGCAGTTATTCAGTTCGGGTCCGATAGGGCTCTGTGGGAACACACTTGGGCCCAGTAGCAGTCTGCAGTGGAGAAGCATCCAGTCTGAGACCAGAAGGAGGGGCGTGCTGGCACAGGCGTGAGCACATAGAAAGGAGAGCTGGTAGCAGGTCTGTCACAAGGGCCTTATGAGCACCCTGGGAGTGATGAGCATTTGTGGGTGACAAATAAAGGAATCACGGCCTGGGGGCACCTGGTTGGTGCGGTCAGGAAGGCATCCGACTCTTGGTTCCGGCTCAGGTTGGGATCTCAGGGTTGTTGTGGGATCAAGCCCCACATGGGGCCCTCCGCGTTCAGTGGGAGTCTGCTTGAGATTCTCTCCCTCTCTCCCTGCCCCTCCCCCTCTCTAAAATAAATAAATCTTTAAAAAAAAAAGAAAGAAAGAAAAAGAGGAACCACTGCCTCAAGAACAGTAAATTGCTTTGCAATAGTTAAATGTGATAATATTCCCCTTTCTCTTCCTCTTTCAAAAGTGGAAGTGACCGGGGCACCTGGGTGGCTCAGCAGGTGGGGCAGCCGACTCTTGGTTTCTGCTCAGGCTGTGATCTCAGGGTCCTGGGATGAAACCCCATGTCAGTCTCCATGCCCAGTGGGGAGTCTGTTTGAGGATTTTCTCTCCCTTTTCCTCTGCCCGTCACCATGCTCTCATGTGCTCTCTCTCTCTCTCTCTAAAATAAATGAATAGGGACTCCTGGGTGGCTCAGTTGGTTAAGCGTCTGCCTTGGGCTCAGGTCATAATCCCAGGGTTCTGGGATGGAGCTCCATATTGGGCTCCCTGCTCAGCGGGAGGCCTGCTTCTCCCTCTCCCTGGGCAGCTCCCCCGACTACGTGTGCTGCTTCTCTCTCTCTCTCTCTCAAACAAATGAATAAGATATTTAAATAAATAAATCTTTAAAAATAAAAATAATATTCTATCAATATTATCTGTCAATAATATTATATTTTTCATCTGGTTAGCCTTGATTCCTTTCTCATCTTCATACACACATTTTCCACCTCAGAACACTTCTCACCACTCAACACTCATGTGTTGCTTTCCTGATTTATGCCTATATTCGGTGGAGCACACATCCTCTTCTGTTGTTATTAAGTTTTCCAACTTCCCCTCCCCCTCTGCCCACTGAAGAAGAAATCTTCAGGCTTGTTGGATAAATAAATGCATAGGTTGGTCGATGGATACTGAATAAGTATAAATAGGTCAGTGGATTCATAAATTGACAAACTGATTAATAAAGGGAGGAATGAATGAATGTAAGAATGAATGGATGATACGTAAGGGCAAAAGGAAGGGTATATATTCATATAAGAGCAAGAGGAGGGGCGCCTGCGGGGCTTAGTCGATAAGCGGCTGCCTTCTGGCTCAGGTCATGATCCCAGGGTCCTGGGATTGAGCCAGGCCCATGCGTCCATCCATCAGGCTGCCTGCTCTGTTGGGAGCCTGCTTCTGCCCTTCCCACTCTCCCTGCTGGTGTTCCCCTCTCTTGGCTGTGTCTCTTTCTCTGTCAAATAAATTAATAAAATCTTAAAAAGAGCAAGAGGAAAGGGGATGAATGGTTGGGTAGGACAGAAAGACACAAGGATGAGAATCAGTGGATGACAGTGAGTGGGGGGAGTGGTTGGATGGCAAAGGAATCGGAGAATGAACGGATGCAGGGAGCTGAAGCAGGAGCTTATGGGAAGCCTCCCTCATGGGCTACTGACTTCCAATGTGACTATCGGGGGCTTCATGCCACCCTTCCATGCCGCCACTGCCCATCTGTAGAACGAGGAACCTGGATTTGATGCCTTTGCAGCCCCATCCAGGTCTGGGTCCCTCCTGTGACACTGGGTCCCTGCTTCCCCCTTGATTTCCCACATGCACATCCAGTCCACGGGGAGATAGCCCAGGATATGCTTCGCAGGAGTCCCACATCGGGACTCAGTACGGACCCAGAGAATCCTGCATCCAGTCTCTCCTCCCATCCCTTCAGCAAGTCAGTGGACCCAGGCAGCTAATCTGACTTCAAATTTCAGTTCTGCTTAATTGCAGTACCCAAATCTCAGCCACCAGGAGAACTGGGTATTGAAACAGCACCGTTTTATGCTGTTTAGCTGTATTTTGAATTTCCCAGTCTTTACACAAGTCCAGAGATCAGTTTCTGTAACCAAAGAACACCAACAAATATTGCTCAATTTCCTCAAATCGTGTCTCATCGTGGGTGTTAGGGAGCTGCTCCATCAGTGAAGGGAATCGTGATCACATTTTTAGTAAAGTGGATTATAATAAAATAATATGTGAATATGGCTTCATAGAACTCGAACTCTAGTTCATAGATGTAAATGGATCTGTGTACAGGGCTGTGATGTAAGCATTGCTTCCTGCTCATGTCTCCCCAAAAGGGCTGTGGGCAGGATAGGTTAAAACTGCTGACCTGAGCTCTTCTGATCTCTCTCTGACATGTTGGGGAGAAGTTATCTTGTTTGGTTATATCCAACCAACATTGTAGATACTTCCCCTCCTCTTTCAGGGATAAAAACTCAGGAGGGTCTGTAGATTGCTCAAGGCTATTCCATCCCCCTGGAGGGACTTTCCAAAAAATGAAGGCATCCTCTCCTTCATAAAGTGGGGAGAGGAGGAGAGGACGGTGGAAAATTTAGTAACAGAAGAGGATGTGTGCTCCATCAAAATTACGTGTAAAGCAAGAAAGGAGCAGTAAGAGGTGCTTAGAGACAGAAAATGTGTGTATGAGGATGATAAAGGCATCTGAGTTACCAAGATTAAAACAGAAGTTAAATTAATAAACTCTGGAGAAACTGAATGTAGTCAGGCCTTCCAGAGAGAGAGGCAGGAGGGGAGAGCAAACAGGATGCAAGGGGGAAGGGTCTGCATTATCTTTACAACTGTGGAGGCCACCAAGAGCCCTGGGAAGCAGGCTAGGCATCAGGTGTAAGTGTCTAGGTCAGAGCTCTAGGGCACACACTGTCCTTGCTGTTGCCTTAACAATGGACTCCACTTAATCATAATGACAGCTTCAGAAAACCAGCCTGCACTGCATGCAAATGAAGCTTTAAATAGGGAAGAAGTTGTCCTTGATCTGATTTCGGTCTACCTTTGGGGAATGTCTGAGAAGGGGTTTGGAAGAGGTTTGCAATGATGTCATGAAGGAAGTGGCAGTGAATTTCTTAAAGGATCAGCTTTTCATGTGCACTGGAGGGGGAGAAAAAAAGCTAACTTCATTCCAGGCCAGATGAAACCGCAGATACAGGATAGCTAACATTTATTGAGCATTTACTACGGGCCAGTCACTTTCAAGGGCTTTGCTTGTATTGCCCACTTTATCCTACAACAAGATTAAGAAGTGGGTATTACCAGTGAGCCTATTTTACAATCAGTGCAAATGAGACTTGGGAAAGGTCTCTTTCTTAATAATCCAGTGAGTGAGTGGTGGCTGGCACTGGGAATTGAACCCTTGTGTCCAGGAAGCCGGATAGAGCCTTCCACTGACCTACTAGAGGAATGACCCAGAAGGGAGCTAGAACACACTGTAGGAAGCTTATTATGACCCAGAAGCTGGGCACAGCCAGGAGGACTGTGGAGCTCTTGGGAGGGCCGGTCCAACCCCAGGAATCCTGGTCTCTGGGAGGTCTTCTCACACTGCAGCCATCTGTATCCAGTCCTCTGGGGCTCAGGGCCTGACACCTGGGGCGTGGTTCTGGCTGCGCCAGTCAAGAATAATCAGTGTGCCCAGAGAGATGAGCACCAGGCCGGCCAGCCCCAGACGGAGGAGGTTGCCCTGCGTGTAGTCCAAGGAGCCTGAGCCTGCAGGACAGCAAGGGAGAGAGGCTTGGCTCCGGAACCCACCGTCCGGGCCCCACCCTCTCGGTCTCCAGCCTCCAGGGTGAGACTGGGGACACAGCTCCCCGTCTCAAAGTTGTAGTGGATAGGGTCAGGGGTCCTGGACTCCTGGATTTGGGGAGGAGGGGGTAGGGTCCTGACCCCCAGGTTGGGAAGCAGGGAGAGAGGCTGGGGGCTTGGACTCCCGGGCTGCGGAGCAGGGGCCGGGCCGGGCCGGGGCGCGCCGCTCTCACCGTGGTCGGCGCGGATGACCAGCGGCTCGCTGCGCAGCGACAGCACGTACGGGGAGGACGGCGTGTGGTAGTAGCAGCTGTAGGTGCCGGGCGCGCGGGCGCCGGGCAGCGGGAAGTCGGCCCAGGACTCGGTAGAGTCGCGGTACTGCAGCGGCGCCGCCTCGCCCGCGCGGTACAGGGCGAAGCTCATGCCCCGCAGGCGGCCCGCGCAGCGCAGGCTCACGTTGGCTCCGGGCGCCACCACCGGCCCGGGCAGCGCCACCAGCGACGGGGGCGGTAGCTGGTCTGCGAGGGGCACGGACCGGGACGAGCGCTGGCGTGGCCCTGCGCTGCGGGACCTTCGCCCCTCTTCGCTCCCGCCCCTCCTCCCCCGCCCTGTCGTCCACCTCCCTCCTCATGCCCTCCCTCCTGCCCTCTCTCCCTCAGTCCCGTCACCGGCCCCCTAACCTGTACCTTACTCTGCACTACCTCCCCCACATCGTGTCTCTCTTTATCTCTGCCAGTGTCTCCCACAGTGTCTCTGCCTCCCTGTCGGTGTCTGTGCCCTTTGCATCCTTGTCCCTGGCTTCCTGTGTGTCTTGTCCCCAAGTGCACCTTTCTCTGCGGCTCTGTCTCTCTCTCCCTCGATGTCCCCTTTTCTCTCTTGGCCTAAGCCTCACCAAAATTCTCTTCCTGTGTCCGGTCCTGTGTATTTCACTACCCTGGATCTCAGAGGCAGCCTCTGGAATTGCTTCTTCTGGTGTTCTGGGTTTCTCCCAAGGCTTCCTAACCTCAGCGCTCAAATCTGGATAATTCTTTGTTGTAGGGGGTGGGGATGGGGACTGTCCTGTGCATTGTTGGATATTTTGCAGCATCTCTGGTGGTAGTGACAACCAAACAGTGTCCCCAGATATTGCCAGAAAGGTCACCTGGGGAGCACAGTCCCCTGGTTAAGGATCACCCCTTTCTCCAGTTCTCTCTCTCTCCCTCATAGATCTTATTGCTCTGGGTCGGTACAAGTCTGTCTCCGTATGTCTCTTTCACTATATCTCTCCCTGTATTTCTCCGTCCCTCCTTCTCCATCCCTCATCACACCCCAAAGTCCCTTCTTCCCACCGCCCCCACCCTTGCCAGGACCTCACCTGTGACCAGCAGTTCCAACGTATCACTGGGGTGAGACCAGACACCCAGATTCCAGCCTGGATTCCTGTAGCAGCAGTGGTAACTGCCCCCCTGGGCTGGGGTCACCTCCTCCAGGAAGAACTCTGCCAGCTCCATGGACACATCCCGGTATAGCACAGGGGTGATGTCCCCAGACTTGAAGAGTGCAAACCTCCAGGCAGGTTGAGGTGCCCGGCACCTCAAGGTCACATTGACCCCAGGGGTTACAATTGCCGCAGGCTGAGCCCCCAGCGATGGCTTGAGGGATAAGGCTGGGGGGACTGAATTAACAGGGCTGCTGCGTCCCTGGGCTTCCTGGGAGCCTGAGAAGATGGGGTGGGAAGAGAATCACCTGGGGCAGCCCCTTCCTCTTTCTCATCCTTAGTTTCCTGCTTCTAAAATAGGGGAGATGGTGGACCCCAGTCAGGGATTGGCAGCCCTCGCTGCAAATGAGCGTAGCTGGGCAACTGCCGAGCTTTACTCCATGGTTTTGAAACATAGTGTTAAGGGATTGGGTCCCAGAAATCTGTAATTTTAAATGCTCTTCAGACTATTTGTGACATAGTCAACATATTTCAGTAGTTGCCAGAACTTGCTATCTATATGAGAAAAAAATAAAATAAAAAAGAATGTATAGCCCTACCTCAGACCAATTTCAGACCAAATTCCCCAAAACCAATTCCAGGTTAATTAAAGACCTATATTGTTTTATTTTACTGTAAAAGTATTAGAGGAACATATAGGAAAATGCATTTGTCCTGGGGATGGAGAAAGTGATCTTAAAATATAAAACAAAAGATTCAGAAGAGACAAGGTTAATTTGATGACTGTGAAATTTTCAAGTTGTGTAGGAGAATAGACAAATGGAGCTAGACGGCAAGCAACATCACAGGCAGAAAGGACTCATTCATCACATAGATTAAGAGTATAGAAAGAAATCGCAAACCCAGCCGAGTTGAAAATTGGACAAAATACATGAATCAGGCAGGGCACAGAAGAGGAAGTCCAATAGAAAACACATGGGGAGGGGGGGAAGTTGTTTAATGTTACTAGCAATCATTTAAAAAAATTAAAACAACAGGGTTTTTTTTGCCTACCAGGTTGTCAAAACTTAAAATAATGGTTTATATTCTATTTGGGTGAAGACACGGTGAAACAGGTATGTAGGTACACTTGAGTGTACCTTTTGAGAAAGCGGTTTATTCCTTTCTGTCTAAATACACGAAGGGCATACCCTCATGATTCCACCGTTTCATGCTAGACAACGGTACGTACACCGGCACAGAAAGCTCAGCCCAGGTGCTGACTGGGGTGGGGCTGGGGAAGGACACTGGAAACAACCTAACTATGCATGAAAAGGGCCAACTAGACCCTAGCTACACAGTGGCAAATGATCCGTAGCTGTTAAAAGCATGCAGTTATGGGCACCTGGGTGGCTCAGTGGGTTAAAGCCTCTGCCTTCTGCTCAGGTCATGATCCCAGGGTCCTGGGATTGAGCCCAGCAGGGGGCTCTATGCTCAGTAGAGAGCCTGCTTCCTCCTCTCTCTCTGCCTGCCTCTCTGCCTACTTGTGATCTCTATCTGTCAAATAAATAAATAAAAATCTTTTTTTTAAAAAACCATGCAGTTAATTATAACGATATGGCCCCATCTCCAAGAGAGATTGTAAAGTGGAAAATGTGCAGAACAATGTGTCATGAAATATCATTTTGTCTTGGCAAGAAAACAAGGGAGTATATAAATATATGTATGCGTCTGAATACATGGAAATTTCTTGTAAGGATTCAGAGCTTATTTAAGGAAGATGAGGAAGGGGAAGAGGGAGGTTATATGTCCTTTGGGAATCATATTCTAAACCATGAATATATGTTAGCTTTAGCATTTAAAAATAATAATTTAAAATAAATTGATAGCTGGGGCGCCTGAGTGGCTCAGTGGGTTAAAGCCTCTGCCTTTGGCTCAGGTCATGATCCTTGGGTCCTGGGATCAAGTCCTGCATCGGGCTCTTTGCTCAGTGGGGAGTCTGCTTCCCCCACCCCACCCCCCGCCTGCTTCTCTGCCTACTTGTGATCTCTGTCTGTCAAACAAATAAATAAAATCTTTTAAAAAATAAAATAAATTGATAGCTAAGGTATCAGTGGTTTTCCAGGAGATTTTTATTTGAAGTTGTGGTGTAGTGGGGAGGTTTGAGAGACAGAGATCTCACCAGTCAGAAGACCTGGAAAAAAACTCAAGGCTCTTTCTGGGTGAATGATCCTACTCTGGTGGAAATGGGCTTCCAAATGGGGGAATAATTGGCATTGCCAGAGGTCCTATTTCTTGAGCCCCACACTGTGCCAAGCTTTGAGTCAAGGGTTTTACACATGTGATTTTTAAAAATTCATTAAATACCTTTATTTTTTAAGTAATCTCTACACTCAACATGGGGCTCAAACTCACAACCCCAAGATCAAGAGTCACATGCTGCACAGATTGAGCCAGCCCGGCGCCCCGTACACGTGGGTGGTTTTATTAAATCCTCACAACAGCCCATTTCACAGAGAAGGAAACTGAGTAGCAAGCAGTGGTTCATTCAAAGTTGTAAATGAATAACTTGGTGAAAGTGGGGTTCCAGCTTAGGTCTCTTTAGCTCCAAAGTTCATGGTCTTCTCTACCCACCTATGCTGGTCACTAAAGGAAGATAAGAAGGAAAGAAAGGACGGAGGGGAGGGAAGGAAAAGATGAAAGAAGAGAGGAGAGGGAGGGAAATATGGAAACCTGAGGTGAGGCTGAGCACCAAAATAAAATGTGAGTAACTGGAAATGGGCTTCTAGCAGCTTGCAGGTGAGTGGATGGGCGATATTACTCACCAGCTGGAGTGACGTCTCCATGACACAGAGGCCCTATAGAAGGTGGAGGGGTTGAGTCTTTTCAGAGAGCTAGGCTTCTCCCAGTCCTACCTCGCTGCAAACTCAGGAATCTAAATCCTTCCTCTGGGAAACAGGAATCCAACCCATATGTCCTCTCTCAGTTGCTCTAACTCAAGGCTAGTAATCCCCACCTACTTGAGAAGCCTGAAGTCTGGCCCCAGCCCCCTCTTGCCTCTACACCCAGTGTTCAGACCTCTGGAATCCCCCTTTTCCAGGAGGCAATAATTGGAGCCCACAGTGTCTTCTCCCTGGGCATCAGGAGTCTGGGTCACCAGCTCCCCCCTTTCCCAGAGACCCAGGTGTTCTGGCTCCATCTCTTCCTGCTCTGAAATCTCGAACTCTACTTGCTATCCCCAGGAGTTAGCACCCTCCTGACTCAACACCCAGAAAATGCTGCCCCCACTCTCCTTGTCCAGGAACAGGAATTCAGGACCCCCGTGTCCTTCCTTGATAGGACCCAAGGATCTAGGTCCTATCTCCTTATTCCGGTCTAGAATTCCAAACCTTCAGCTTGTCCTGCCTGACCACGGTGCACCTGCCCCAGGGGAGTCAGTAGCCCTCTTCCTTCCCCCCTCCCTATTCAGGGTGCCCAGGTCCCCAGAGCCTGTCTCTTTGCACCCCAACCAGCCCGAGACCCAGGAAGAAGAGGGCAGTGGCTCACAGAGGGTCAGGAGCTGGAGGATCAGCACCAGAGCCATGGCAGGCAGATCTTGGCTGGAGCAGAAGCAGGAGCCAGGGCTCAGCTGTGTCCTCTCTCTTCTCAGGAAATGCAATGTCTGAGAGCCAAAACCAGAGCTCTGTTTAAGGAAGGGAGGAGGGAAGTGGGGGCCTCTGGGAGACTGTGTCACAGCCCCATGGTGCTGCGGAAAAACCTGGGAGAAGGGGCAGTCATAACCAGTTGTGTTCACCAATTAAGCTTAAAAAAAATAAATAAATAAATAAAAGAGAGACTAGAAACTAGCACGTATTATGTACCAGACCCTGTGCGGCGCTACGTTGGGGGCACAGAGAGGCGTCAGACCCTATTAATGCCCTAGCGCAGCTCCCAGTCTGAATTAAAGACAGGCGGACCAGCTGGGTTACAAAAAAAAAGTGAGCTACCCTAGAGGTCACAGGTGGCGCTGAGAGGATCCACAGACGACCCCTAACCCTCTGGGACGAGAGTGAAAGGTTCCAGGACGAACTGATGTCGAGCTGCGACCGCAAATGATAGTGTCATCTGTCCTCTCCCGGCCTCCGTTTCTCCGTCTGTGAAACGGGCCTTCGTGAGTAAACTCTAAAATGAAGACTGTTGCATTCCGCCTTGGATGGGCCGTGGCTTGGATGGAGCACACCTCAGGCTGGACTCCTAGGTGAGGAGACAGGTCTGCGTTTAATTCTGCAGCGCCGCCAGCGTTTCCGCGACAGCTCCTGACAGCTGTTCTGCGCCAGTGCGCACGCGCAGACTCAGCGGGATGAGGCTGGCGCGCGGGGACCACAACTCCCAGAGTGCTTCGCGCCCTCGCCCCCGCCCGGGACCGTAGATCGGTGCCGGGGCTCTCGCGCAGACTCGGAGAGGGACGACTGGTGCAGGAACCACAATTCCCAGAGTGCTCCGCGCGCTGGCTCGCGGCTGCCGCCGACGCTGCGACCAAGATGGCCGGGAGTAAGTGAGGGCGGCCGCGGGCGCGCGGGGTCCGGTGGTTCCGGGAGCCCCGGTAGTGCCGGGACTGGGGCACGGCGGAACCTCCGTGGAGGCGGTGGGGTCCTGGCCGGAGGGGGACGCCGAGGTCACGAGAGGGCTTCTCCAGGGCGGGGGCGGCGCGGGAGGGTTAGAGGTCAGAGAAGGCGTCCCCTGCTGGGGTGACCCTCTTCCCCCGCCCCTCCAGGACTCGCCACTTTCCTCAAGGATGCCTGGGCCAAGGAGCCGGTGCTGGTCGCGTCCTTCACCATCGGGGGCCTCGGTGCGTGAGCGTGCATCGCCCCCACCGTGCCCCAAGGCCCCGTCGCTCCCCACTAGCGTTCCATCCACGTTCCGTGGCCCCCTCGTGTGTCCCCCCCCACGACGACCTCTTGCCCACCCCATCCCGAATATTATGACCCCTTCACCAGCCCGCTCCTTCCCACCCTGGGTACACTAACCCGACTCCCCAAGGAGAGGTTCTCAGCCCCGCTGTGCACTGAAACCACCTGAGCGACAAAAATAAGTGTCCAGATGCTCCCCGCCTTTCACCCTCGTCCCCTCCACGCTCGGTGGGGAGCTCGTGGGGTGGCGGTGGCGCCGGGGAAGCCGTGTGCTGTGAAAATCCCTTCGCGGTTCTGTGGACAGGCTCTGTCCTAGATCGGGGCAGCCCGCGCAGTCAGGTGCGGGAGGTCGCTAGGATGCAGGCTGTCACTGCGCTGGGCTGGGCTGGGGCCGGGGACGCGGCCTATCCCCCGGGGCCCCAGATCTTGTCCGCGCGGCCCGTCTGTGGGCCATATGCCGTGGGTGAGGTTCGAGAGCTGTTGTCCGTTCTGGCAGCCACGGGCCACCCTGGCCGCTGAGCGCCTGAAACGCAGCTCCTAGGAATTGAGCTGGTACACTCTCCGCTCGTGGAAAGGACACGCTGGATTGCGGAGAGGGTGACAAGTCTACAAGATATCTCCGCTTCTTTCAATCATACGTTGAAACGACGTTTCCCGTATGCTGGCTTAAATCATTTCAAAAATTGATGTTTTCAACTTTATTTATTTATTTATTTATTTATTTTTTTAAAGATTTATTTATTTGACAGAGAGAAATCACAAGTAGACAGAGAGGCAGCCAGAGAGAGAGAGAGAGGGAAGCAAGCTCCCTGCTGAGCAGAGAGCTCGATGCGGACCCGATCCCAGGACCCTGAGATCATGACCTGAGCCGAAGGCAGCGGCTCAATCCACTGAGCCACCCAGGCGCCCCTCAACTTTATTTTTAATGTGGCTGTTAGAAGGATTAAAACTAAGGTGTAGCTCTTACGATTCTATCGGACAGCGTCGCCTTGAACATTGCTCTTACCCCTACCCCTGCCCCCCAGACTCCTGGCTCCCACCCTGGGCAGACTGTAATTTCCCAGCGACTAGTCCCTGTACAGCCCTCCCTTTCTCAGTTTGTAACAGTTCATGATTCTTCTGGAAGATTCCCAAAGTACTCCCCTCATGCACCACCCTCTGTTCCCTGACCCCCTCTGCACATGCATTGAATACTGTGACCACCCCCATGGCTCCCCCGCCCCCCACCCCGTGCTCTCTAGATCCCATGTGTCCTTGAATTGCTGGCTCCCATCTCCTCTCCTGCTGATAAACGGGGATCCCATAATGCCAAGGGGTCTCCTGGAGGGTCCCCTCCTCCTATGTATTTTGATTTATAGTTTGCCAAGGTTTTGCTTCTGCCCCTTCCCCTCCCATGCCTGCCTGAAAGCCACCCCCTCCTCTGGCCTCACCCCTGTCTCTCCACAGCTATAATTCTGCCGGCTTTCAGCCCCTTCACCAAATACGCCGCCATGATCAACCAGGTCACACCCTACAACTATCCGGGTGAGTGGGAGCAAGGACTGGCTCCAAGTGGGCGTGGGGGTTGGGGGGTAACCTCCTGCCAGAGGAGAAAGTCATGGGCAGGTCTTTCCTCTGCCGTGGTCTGAGAATCTGCAGTATGGGATGGGCTTTTTCTTCTGAGATCTAGTCCATGTGCCTTAAAACTCATTTCCTGTCTGTTTTCACACTTTTGTTGAGTTTCTGTTGTCATTCCACATTTGTATTCCTTTCTGGATTTTCGTCATTCTGTCTCTCTCTGTGCTTTCCCATGCCTCTAGGTCTCTATCTTCCTGCTTCTCTGTGTCCCCTCTCTCCCCTGGGGTTCCCTTTCCCTCTTTGAATAGCCTTTATGAGCCTCCCAAGATCTACCAGTCTCAGTAGCCCACCCTCCCGCCCCACAGTGCCCGTTCGGGATGATGGAAACATGCCTGATGTGCCCAGCCATCCTCAGGACCCCCAGGGCCCCAGCTTAGAGTGGCTGAAGAACTTGTGAGCACGCCCTGTGACACGGAGGAGGCCCCTCCCCTGTAGTCAATAAAATGTGAAAAGCAACCCCAGAATCTGAGCTTGTGTGTGATCACAGGTGGAAACAGTAGACGGCAGCCAAGGCGTTTGTGGGGGTCAGTTTATTGGGGGTGGGGGTCAGTCAAAGGGAGGGCTGGCTAGGGTGGGGTATGGCAGCAGTTTGTCTGGCCCCCGAGAAACCCAGCTGGAGTCCAGGGCCTCATCTGCTTCAAAGCCAAAGTCTTCCTCAACCTTAATCTGGGGGAGAGAAGGAGCAGGTGTGAGTAGGCTTCCTCTATGCACCTGGGCGAAAACCCCAGCACTCCACCTTCCCTTCCACCCGTGGCCTCTGACTGTCCCTCCCTCTCTGCTCTAGTCCTCTTTCCTGCTCCCCGCAGCCTCCTCCAGGTCTCTCTCCTTCCTTTTCCACCAGAGCCCTCACCTGGCTTTTTCCAGCTTTTTCTCCATCCCTACCCACCCCCAACCATTCCCGCCCTACCTCCTTTCCCCAGTGGTCCCCAGCCCCCACAGCACTGTTGCCAAACCCGGGAGCCCTGGTCCCACCTGCACCGGGGCCAGCTCTGGACTCAACACAGCTCCCGCTCGGCGTCCATCCCGGGGCGCTCGCCGCCTCTTGCGTCCGCTGGGCCCCTCACCGGGGGTCGGGCTGCCGGGTTCTGGGGGTGCAGGTGTCCTTCGGGGCGGGGACAGGCCCTCTTTCTCTGGAGGCTCATTTTCAGCATTGCCAGGAGTGGGGGCATCTGTGCCCTGGCTGCCCTCGTCCTGGTGGGAAGAAGGGGCAGCAGGTGAAGGCTCTGTCCTGGTGCCCAGCCCCCACTCCCCTGCCTCCCCCCCTCCACCCCCCGCCTGCCCTGAGGTCGCACTCACCTCAAGGACAATGGTCAGCTGGCTGGCGCGGTAGTCATCCCCATAAGCGTCCAGCACTCTCATAAGGAACCTGTGTCAGGGGCCACCAGGGTTGCAACCTCAGCGTCTGGTGGGTGGGGAAAGGGACACCCCACAGCCCAGCCCTGGCTCTGAAGCCAAGGTTGCCCTGGACCCACAGACCCAGAAGATTTGGAGCTTCCACGTCTGAGACCTGGGCGCCAAGTATCTGTGCAGCCTGCGGGACCCTGGGCCAAACAAGAGGACCTCTCTGCACCTGTTTCTTGCTCTGTCAACAGTTCAGGACAACCCTGAGCGGGGTTGGGTGACAGGATAGGTAGAAGGGCATCTCCTAGTGCTTGGCCTACATTCCGCTGTCAGCCACTGTCCTTATCAGTAACAGGAGGGCAAGAGAAAGATGGGTGCGGAGTCCTCCTGCGGGGACTACCTTCTCTGCTTACCCCCTGTGCCTGCTTCTAAGAACGCCGGGGATTTTGTAAGCTCTGAATGCTGCCTGGGGGCCAGCACCCCGGCGGGGCACTTCACATGCCCCATGTGTCCCAGTCTCTTACTGGATGTGTGTCCCACAGGCTCACGGGTTCTCCATGCTAGTGCTACATCGGGGAACCACACAAAATCCCCTGTGCCTACTGAACTCGGGGACATCAGCAAATCAACACACAGCAAGCTAGGCAGGCAGACACTGGATACCCGGAAGAGGGCTGGAACCTCCAAAAGATGATGGGGGATGCCTCACTGAGAAGGTGAGGGAGTGGCAGATAAACATTTCTGGCGGGAGGAAGAGCCACTGCCAGTGCCGAGGCCCTGAGTAGCATGTGTGCTGTGACAAAGGGCCTTCCTTGTTGGCCGTTGTAGGTAATTCTGGCTCTGACTCAGGTGGGACTCCCCGCAGGGTTCTGGACAGAGAAGTGACTTGGTCTACTTGCCTTTCCTTTTTTAAAAATTTGTGGTAGGATACACCTAACAGGGTATTTGCCACCATAGTCAAGTGTGCAGCTTGGTGGATTAAGCACATTCACACTTTGTGCAGCCGTCACCCCCATCTGTCTCCATGACTCTCCATTCTCCCCACATTAAACACCTCCCCACGCCCCTGCCTCTAGCAGCCACCGCTCTCCTGTCAGGCTCCGCGATCGTCAACCCTCACCAGAGTGCGATCACACAGTGTTTGTCCTGTTGGGACTGGCCTACTGCACTCAGCACGATGTCTTCGCGGTTCGTGGTGCGGCACCCTTTCTGAGAGTGGGTGGTCTTCCTCCATGGGGACCACCCTGCATTCTCCATCCACCCACAGACAGACCCTCTATGTTTCTGCTTTTGGGGTATCTTGAGTACTGTTATGATCGTGGGCAGACACATCAGTGACCCCTTTTTCAACTCTTCTGGGGGGTTTACAGATAGGTGGAGTTGCTAAATCGTAGAGTAATTGTTTTTAAATTTGGGGGAATGGCCATGTAGTTTTTACGCAGTGGCGTGTCTTATTTTAGAAGGCTTTCTCGCCACCCCCTGAATTTCTGACACAGTAGGTCTGGGGTGAGGCCTTGGAACCTGGATTTGTGACAGGTGCCCAGGTCCCTGGTCCAGGAGCCATGTTCCGAGAAGCATGGGGCTGAGCTCCAGGTGGACCGTTCCGAAAGCACGATCACCCCAACTGATCTGTACAGTTAAGGGAAGTTTAGCACGTGCAGATGCGCTCCCGAACTTCGGATGTTTGAACTAGAAAGACCAGCCTTCCCTTCCATAAACTCTCCTGGTTTTACTGTAGGAGAGAGTCTTGGCTAGTGGTACAACTGGGGGAAAATGTTCAGTCAGGGTATGTGGCAGGAGCCTACGGAGGGTCAGGGAGGCCAGCGCAAGTACGGCTCGCGTGGGGCGAGGAACCCAGTCCCTTGGCCCAGGGTGCTGGCCTCCTGGGTCTGTTCCGAGGGTGCATCAAGTGAGGAGGTAAGAGAGAGAAGCAGCTGGGAGGGTCTGTTCTCTGAGGGGGAGCGGATCAGGGGCAGGGAGCGAAGTCAGGCTTAGCTTCGTGTGTGTGTGAGGGGACCTGAAGCCATTGTCCAGTGGGTGGCTGACAACGGGACACAGAGTTCAAAGAGTTGCAGACGGGATTCATAGGACGATGGTGCTCTGAGACTTTCTGGAAGCACACACAGAACCTTCTATGAGGACACAAACGTCCCGTTCCCATGCAACACGCTACAGTAGCCACTGGCCACCTGTTGCCATCATGGAGCCCCTGGCATGTGGCGAGAGCCACAGAGGAACTGACTTTCTGAGGTAATTTATTTGGGGTTGGATGTCAGTTGTCACATGTGATACTGAGCTACGGTGTGGCGAGCGCCACCACGGGATGGAAGTTTTCACTTCATCTCAGTTTGGGTAAAAATCGCCACCGGTGGCTGCCGAGCACATGAACAGAGAAATGGAACTTTCTTTCATGCCAGTGAATTAAAATTTACTTGGACCGATGTTAGATTTCAAATTTAATGAAGTCTGGTTAAGTCGCCACCTGGGGCTACCGTGCTGGACAGTGGAGGTGTGGACAGGAGGGACCCAGGGCCGAGCCCTGGGGTACTGGGGCGAGGAGGAATGGCGAGGAGTCAGAGGAGGCAGGGGAAGCAGGTGGGTGAGGGCAGGCGCCTCCTGTGGGTCAGGTGGGTGCCGGGAAGAACTGGCTGAGCTGCTGGACACATTCCACAGACACGGGACATGGGACACAGCGTGTGGCGGGAGGCTCTGGTTGGGCTCATCCCCTCCCCTGAGCTCCTGTTCAACCCTCAGTAGCCACGAGATTGTGGCATTACCCACCTCAGCTGAGACGGGAAATGGGCTCAGAGAGGGTTGCTGCTTGCTAAGAGGCACAGGGCAAACTGCCTGACACCATGCAAGGGCCTCTGTCCTGATCGTTCTGCTGCGCACCCCATTTAAAGGGTGTGGACCTGCCTCCCCGCCCTGGCTTGGCCCTCACTCATCCCCTTCCCCACAAGGCCTGGGAAGACTGAAGCCAACAAGAAGCTTGAGAGTGGGCGGGAACAGTGGCTGGGGGCAGAGGCACGGGCCCCAGGGGGCCGGCGAGGGGTTACCTCCGCTCCTGCTGAAGTCGCCGTGTTATCCTCTGCACCTGATGGAGCCTGTTCAGGACCCGCTCGTTCACCTGCAGGGAGACAGAAGGCTCAAGTCACCCAGACTCTGCTCACTTCCTCTCGCAGTGAACTGAGCCCCAGCGGGGACCCAGGGAGCTGGCCCCACGGCCTCCGGGGCCTGCTGCACCCACTCTCTCCCTGCCCGTCTCCCTCGCCTCCGCTGCTCCCCGGCTGGCCTCCCCTGTCCTGGAGTCCTTCCCACGTGCCTGCACACCTCCCTCCCTCAGGTCTGGCCTCAGAGGTTACCTCCTCAGGGACCTCCTGCTACACTGCAACATCCTCTGCCCTCCTTGTGCCCTCAGTCACTCCTCTCTGCCTCAGTTTCCCTTACAACACTCCTCACTGCCTTCTAGCTTATCCATTTTCCCTGCTCACTGTCTGCCTCCCCCACTAGACCCCAAGCTCCAAAGGACAGGGTCCGATGCCGTGAGCAGAACCTGGCGGCAGGGTTGCCCCATCAGTATTTGCTGAACGCGTGACTTTCCACACGACTTCTGCTGTGGAAAGTGCTGACGGGCGCCACGTAGGCCCACTTGCTGGAGATGAGGCAGGCGGTGGCGACGTCAGGGCCAGCAGAGAGGTGTGCGGGCTGGGACACGAATGAGCGGGTACTACTCCGGGTCAGAAAGACCTGGGTTGGAAGCCCCGCCTGCCCCGTCCAGCTGCGTGCCCTTGGGTGAGTCACCTAGACCCTTGCTGAGCCTGTGCTTGTAAAAGAGGAATCAGGCCACCGCCCACCTGGACGGGAAGGACGGAGCAGGAACTCCAGTGCCAGCTCCATCTGAGCAAACGGTTGAGTCCCTCTGGAGCTCAGGATCCCGCTGCCAGCTTGGGGAGTGTGGGGGCGGGTAGGGGCAGTGGGACGTCCTGAAAGGTCCTGTGGATGCTCCCGTGTGACCGTGGTTGCTCTGATGTCCCCACCCGTGTACCGAGGAGCTATGTAAACACAATGCCAGGGATGAAATGTCACTGCTATGGTGGAAGTCACCAGAGAGAGAAGAGGTAAGAGGGGTGCTGGAGGAGGGAAGGAGGCTGGGGTGAGCTGAGGACGGGGTGGGGCCGACAGCTGCCTCATGCCGGAAGTAGAATATCTGGTCTGTGTCACATCCGACTTGTCCCCTACTGTCTATCACACCTGTGCACATATGCAACCATGCGGCAGACTATGCCCTGCGAACCTCCTAGTTGTCACTGGGTGTGCAGGAGCGGCTGGCCATGGGGTGTAGCCTCTGGAAGTACATTTTCATACACGGAGCCGACCTGCTCCAAGCACTCGCCCTGCTCCCACTTCGTGCATGATCCTCTCTGCCATCTGTCAGCACAAACCTCTGTCCTGCTCCAGCCAACTTGGTACACTCTGCATCCAAAGAGGACTTGAATGTCCGTCCTTGTTCTCCACCGGCTCTGCCTCCTGACCCCTGCTCCGGCTCACACGACACCAGCCTCCCATCGTCCCCAGCGCCCCAACACCACCGATAGGGGTGGGATGATGTCCCCCAAAACGTCGTGGAGTCCTAACTCCCAGTACCTCCGAACGCGACCTTCTTTTGACATAAGGTCTTCGTAGAGATAATCAAGTGAAATGAGGTCAGTAAGTGGGCCCGGGTCCTCACAGGAGGAGGAAACTGGGGCACGGATAGGCACACTCTGGGAGAACGCCACGTGAACACGAAGGCAGAGATCCTCCAGTCGGGGAGCAGCGGTGATTACCAGCAACTACCCAACGCAAGGAGAGATGTGGGTAGCAGGTTCTTCCCCGTGCCCCCTCGGTAGGTGGGGAAGGCTGGCACGCAGACAGGCGGAGACCAGGAAGGGGTAATTTTGGCCATGGGGCCCCAAAATGGGGGAATCCGCACTCACCTACCTGCTCGATCTCCCGGCAGCGCCGCCCTAGCGCCTGGTACTTCCTACGATTTAGTTCCCGCTGGCGCCGATGCTGGCCACGGGCGGCCTCTTCCTCTTCATCTCGCTCACGGAGCCCTGAGCCGCCCAGACCCCCAGACACAAACTCCACTTCTGTCTCCAGTTCGCTCTCCAAGATGTGACCGCCGAACAGTGGAGGCAGCGCCAACTCCGAGCCTGGTGGTGCCGAGAACTCTTCAAAGCCCACAGCTGCCATGGTCCTGTAAGGTCAGGGGGTTCAGAGGCCTTGAACTTATGGCCCAGCTCCCTCCTCCCTCAGACCAGAGAGTCCAGACACACACCCCCACCGCCGCCACCCTTCCTCCCACAGACCCGCAAGTCCAGACCCCCCAGCCCCTCCTCCCTCAGACCTGGGAGTCCAGACCCCCAGTCCCTGCTCCCTCAGACCAGGAGTCCAGGCCCCCAGCTTCTGCTCCCTCAGACCCGAGAGTCCAGACCCCCAGCCCCTCCTCCCTCAGACCCAGGAGTCCAGACCCCCAGCCCCAGCTCCCTCAGACCAGGAGTCCAGGCCCCCAGCCCCTCCTCCCCCAGACCCAAGAGTCCAGATCCCCAGCCCTCTCCTTCCTCAGACCAGGAGTCCAGACCACCAGCCCCTCCTCCCTCAGACCAGGAGTCCAGACCCCCAGCCCCTGCTCCCTCAGACCAGGAGTCCAGACCCCCAGCCCCTGCTTCCTCAGACCAGGAGTCCAGGCCCCCAGCCTCTCCTCCCTCAGACCCAGGAGTCCAGACCCCCAGCCTCTCCTCCCTCAGACCCAGGAGTCTAGACCCCCAGCCCCTCCTCCCTCAGACCCAGGAGTGCAGACCCCCAGCCCCTCCTTTCTCAGACCAGAAGTCCAGACCCCCAGCCTCTCCTCCCTCAGACCCAGGAGTCCAGACCCCCCAGCCCCTCCTCCCTCAGACCCAGGGGTCCAGACTTCCAAACTTGCTCCCAGAGGATCCCAGGAAGTTCAAATCCCCATCGCCTCACTCAAGCTCGGGAGGCCGGGGCTCCAACCTCGTCATCTCTTAGATCCAGAACTCCAAAGCCGTAACTTTCTCCCCCAGAATGTCCGAGTACAGACCCTGGTCCCTAAGACCGCTGAACGAAAGCAGTCGCATGAACTACAGTCCCCATCCGCCCTCCAGGAAAAGTGCACATGGCTGTACGTGATGCAGCCGCAATGCCTTTTGGGAATAGAAGTTTTCCCAAAAGCCACTCACCCCTCTCTCTGCTCCAGTTCCATGTCTCCCGCTCCCGGCGCCTCAGGTCTCAGAACGTCCAACCTCGCAAACCTCTGGGTTAGGTCCTTCGCAAAACTACCTGTCCCATCAGGCTTCACGGCCACCACATCCGGGACTTAGCCTCTAGGCCCTCTGGGACTTGTAGTTCCCGGCTTCCGGCTCCGCTCCCCACCCCCCTCCACCTCCGCCCTGAGTCCCGCCCGGCTTAAAGTCCTTGCTTTTTCGTCTCACTCCTTCCCGAGTCGTCTGAGTTGCCCCCGTCTTTATTCTTGTCCCTGCACCTTCCGTCTGGCTAGGGCGATTCCCCAGTTAGCAGGGTCAGTCCTCGGCGGGCCGTCAGGCCGACAAGTCCCCTCTCCTCTCGTCCTTACCGCTTCTGCGCCTAGCGGCAAGAGCTAATAAAGTTGTTGTTCCAAAGGCGGCCGAGAATGACGCGAGACAGGAGCCAATCAGAGCGCGCCTTTGCCGCGACGCCGGCGCGAGAATCAGAGGTCATCAGCGAGCGTCGAGCGCTGTTCGGAAGCGGCTTTCCCTAGAAACCGTCGTGCGAGGCGGAGAGAGGTTCGTGTGAGGGAGACGGGGCGAGGGCGGGAGGCCGGAGACGGGGCCCGGGGCGGGCGTGTGCAGGGAGAGAGGCAGGCCTTAGTAGGTTGGTTACGCGGAGGTCCTCTGTGCTCTGCAGCGTCCGGGCGCTAGCGGCTCCCTGCCGCTCAGCGCCGTGCCCGGTGCCCCGGCTTAGTCGGGTAATGATTATGTAATTACACTGGCCCGGACGCGCGGGGCGCGTCCCGTCTGCAGTGGGAAGGCGGGAGGGAGCTGAGGGCCGCGGAGGGCGAGGGGGCGAGGGGCGTCCCGGCGGTGGCGCGGCCGGAGAGGCGGGCTGGCCTGCGGCGGGCTGGTCGCGGCAGGGCGAGCGGTGAGCCAAGGGGGCACGGCCCCGGTTCCTGCGGAAATGTCCTCCGAACCGGGAAGACGCGCATTTGAAAGTGTTAGAAGTCCGAACAGCCTTAAGTGTCGGGACTAACGAAAGGGCTCCGAGATGTGTTAACAGCGGGATGGGGTCTGGTCCGGGGCTCAGAGACGCACGCGGCGGGAAGCAGTGTTTGTGCCCCTGAGGGACGAGCAAATCACTCAGAGACCTGGAGAAAGCGTGATGTCGCCGGCGTAAGGACTAGATCGAGCCCTTCCCTCGTTCAGCAGGTGATTTTTCGTTACCAGCCACAGTGCTAGACGTTCCGTTAGATGTGAGGATGTAGCTGTGAGCAGACAGATGCGGTGCCCGGGTCTGCTGACCGTTGAGTGGAGACAGGACACGCACAGACACCAAGTGTTACATGTATGGGGAGCGCCCTATATTCTGTAAGGAAGAGGGGCGCCTGGGTGGCTCCGTGGGTTAAGCGTCAGCCTTCGCTTCAGGTCATGATCCCAGGGTTCTGGGATCGAACCGGGTATCCGGCATCGGGCTCCTTGCTCAGAGGGGGGTCTGCTTCTCCCTCTGCCCCTACCCCTTTGTGCTCACTCTCGCTCTCAAATAAGTACAAAAGTAAATACAGTTTTTCTTGTGCAGAGAAAGTGAGGAGGTGAGTTTCAGAGAAAGACACATGTGAGACCACGCAGGTGCGTTAAAGAGAAGTCAGAGTAAAGAGGATATTGCGTCCAAGGGAGGGAGGAGGGTGTGAGGGAAACTGATCTCATAGAGATAGCTGGGCACCCAGGCGTCCCAAACTCCCACTTCAAGGGCCAGATCCGTCCTGTAACCTTTCAGGTTCGGCCTGTGCCGTGTGTGGTGGTCTGGAGGGTTTTAGATTTAGTTAAATTATCTATTTGAATAATTACGAGGCAACATTGAAACTAAAAGATTATAAAAATTCGGAATTTCTTGAAGAAAGAAAAATCCTGGCACCATGCAACCGATGGTCCCTCTTGCGAAGCAAGTCCATAGGTGTGCGTCAGCTGCGCGTTTACATTGGCCGGGAGTTCTCTGCTCTTCCTGTTGCCCAGCCCCCCGCGTGCTTCACTCCACAAATCACCCTCGCAAAGTCTCTGTTTTTACACTTCAGGAGAGGGCGGTGTAGAAGAGTAGGAAGTGAGAAATGGGGTTTGTTTTTACGAAAAATGGAAAAGAACAGGAAGGAGGACAGTTTTCTCACTTTAAAAAAAAGTTAAGAGCAACCAGAAGGATGGTAGGTTTATACCTTGTTGAGTAGTCCCTCTCATTCTTTTCCATTTCATGGGACTCAGAGAAAATACTCATTTTGTCCAGCCTTTGGAGTCAACAAGGAGGCTGCTCGTGGCCAGAGGGGGTCAGGCTGGGGGCTCTAGATGTTTTAGGCTGCACCTGGTTGCCCTGATGGCTGGGGAGATCAGTATTTTAGGACATCTATCATTCATTTAGGGCCCAACGGTTTGGGGAAGGGGTCTCTGGTATAGGACAAAAAAGGGTCTGAGGCAAGGTTCCCATCTCATCAAGGGGAAGATGTAAATTTTTTAAGTCTTAGTGAGGTGGTGGCGTGTGGGGCATCCTGTTATCTTTTCCAGTGACGTGAGTGTGAGAATAGTGAGTGGTGTGAGCTGTGACCAGAGACCACCTGCTTCTGGGAGGTTTGCTCACAGAGCGGTTTGGTAGTGACTGAGCACCTGTTACGTGCCAGGCGCTGAAGAAAAAGCGCATGAAAATTCTTGTGGTGTCGATCCAGGAAGGACCAGCCCTTCTGGGCGGGGAGAAGCCCTTCACATTAATGAGGGGGGACCCTGCTCTCCTTCCCCATAGGCCTCGGCATGTCCCTGGCAGATGAGCTCCTGGCTGACCTTGAGGAGGCGGCAGAGGAGGAGGAAGGAGGAAGCTATGGGGAGGAAGAAGAGGAGCCAGCAATCGAAGATGTGCAGGAGGAGACGCAGCTGGATCTTTCCGGGGACTCGGTCAAGAGCATTGCCAAGCTGTGGGACAGCAAGATGGTGAGCCGGCTGCAAAGAGAAGCTGCAGGGAGGGGTGATGTGTGCAGTCGCTCTGCCTCCTCCCAGTCCCAAGTTCCGACTCTCTGTCTTCCCTGAGCAGTTTGCCGAGATCATGATGAAGATTGAGGAGTATATCAGCAAGCAGGCCAAGGCTTCGGAAGGTACCTTCTCCCCTCCTGCTCCTCCTCGCCCTCCCAGCCCCTGGGCTCTCTCACTGCGCGCAGCTTTGAAAGTTCAGTCTCTTGCTCTCTCGGCCTTTTGGAGAGCCCATATCTCCATCCCAGCACAGGCTTCTCTCCGAGATGGCGTCATGCTGTAAGGCTGACTCTCCTTAAGTCCGTGTTCGGAGCCGAGTGCTTGCTCGTGGCCTTAGGGCTCACCTTCCAGGGTTCTTGTGCCTGGTTAAGGGTCCCGCCACATCCGTAAACCACTTGTTCTGTTGTTTACTTCCTGTTTTCTTTAATTCAGCGCAGTCTTTTCTTTCAGTTTGCCTAAGAGGGGCTCTTTGCTACCGTGAGTGGAAAACTGGTGTCATTTGGTAAATAGAGAGTAGCCCTCCGATGTGCCGTTATCAGACCGTCAACTGTGGGGGACACTGGGTTGTGTCTGGAGCACTTGGCCCAGCTCTGGGCGCTGCTCCTGTTGCTGCCGATTCTTGAGGGGGTGGAGCTCCAGGCTGGGATTTGTTAGCAGATGTTGTGGGCACAGCCGCGGTGTGGGCAGAGCAGAGTCCCGGGCAGACCTGCTCTTTCCTTCCTTCCTTTGAAGCTTTCATGAGGTGCCCCGAGGCAGGCCTGTGTGGGCACCTGGTGCCCTGGGGAATCCACCCAGCTCTCTGCTCTCAGAATGCTCAGGATCTGGCAAAGCAGACAGCCCATGTCTGGGCAGTTGTGGGCAGTGCCTGCTGGGGTGGGGGGAGTGCAGGACACGAGCTGCTAGGTTGGGGCTGACCCTGCCTCAGAGGTTAGGAAGAGCTGATCGCTGAAATGGGCTTCGAAGCATGAATACACACCCCAGGCCAAGAGCAGTGGCTGTATGCCCTGGTGAAGGGAGCTGTGTGTGCAGAGCCTCACTTGTCTGGAGTGGCAGAGGCGGTGGTCCGGAGAGCTGTGGGGAATGGAGGAAGGGACACTCCCTGATGGCGGGTCAGCCTTCAGGTTAAGTCAGACCTGATCCCACTTGGTGTCTGGTCGGGGAGGTGGACATGGAGCATCTCCAGTCTGGGTGGCGGCTGTGTCTACTGGATGGGGCCAGAGTGCCCCGGGAGCACAGAGGAGAGACCCTGAAAAGAGGAAAGGATCCTGAGGTGCCGCCGAGTCCTCAGGAAGCAGAGACATTTAAACTGTCAGGGTTACAAATGGGGGCCCCGGGGCCAGATCTCAGCTCTGTTGTGTGCTGGCTCTGTGGCATCAGGCCACGTCCCTCCATTTCTCTCCCTGCTTACTGGTAACACCAGCCTCCCTTGGTGGTTGTGGGAGATCAGGGCAGTACCCATAAGGCTGCAGGAGCAGCGGCACACGTGGTAAGTCGTGGGTTTCAGCCACTGTGCTTATGGCGCCCTCAGTGTCCTCATCGTTATGATTGTTGTTAAAACCTGGAGAGGAACTTCTCAGAAACAGGTGAGGAAGGGATGTGCCAGCGAGTGGGAATAGCATATGCAGAGGCCCAGAGGAGAGCGAAGCAGTGCCGAGTGCCCGGGTGGTACAGCCCTTCTTGGCTGGCCTGCGATAAGACGGGGGCGTCTCGAGAGCGTGGGGCTGGGACAGTGCCGAGGCCATCGGAGAGAGAAACTGCAAAGCCAGACAGCCAGCAAATAGCCAGGCACTGTGCTGGGCACCGGCGGCATAGCTGTGGTAGACACGCAGTACCTGTCCTCACAGGGCTTTCTTTCTGGGGGACTTGACTCTCTGCCTGAGTGCATGGAGAGCCCCTGGAGGGGTTAGTCCTGGAGTGCGATGGGATCATGTCTCGACTGGCCTGGAGGAGAGCGATGGGAGGTGGGCTGACATGGAAGCCCCGCTCCAGGTTTTGTCCTCAGTCCCCAGCTCCCCTCCAGCCATACGCCGCTGCCCCCTGACTCCCCCAGCTGTGGGAGCCTTTTGATACACACCCAACCACCCAGGTGGTTTGTCGTCCTCACAGTGATGGGACCGGTCGAGGCAGCGCCCGAATACCGGGTCATCGTGGATGCGAACAACCTGACCGTGGAGATCGAGAATGAACTGAGTGAGTTCTGGGAGGGCGAGCAGACATGGCCCCATGTGGTGTCCCTCACCTCCTCCTCGCATCCCTAAGGAGGGAATAAGCCTCCCCAGGGTCCTGCCCGCAAATCCTCATCCTAGTTCAAGTCCAGGTTCAGCTGCTGTAACAGAGCAGCCTGAATAAGAAGGAAGCGTGCTTTCCTCTGATGCAAGACTCTAGATCAGGCTCTTTCTGTCTTGTTGACCTGCCACCTGTGTCGGGCCACAGGATGACTGCTTACCTCCAGCCATCACCTCCACGTCCCCACCAGCAGAATGGGAAAGAAGAGGAGGGCACAGTTCTTTAAGGGGGTGACGTGGAAATTGCACGTGTCACTTAAGATCACATCTTGTAGACCAGATTGATCTCATGTGGCCACATCTAGCAGAACGGGCTGCTGGTTATCCGTGAGCCCAGCTGAATTCAGGGGTTTGGTTACCAGAGGAGGGAGGGGGATGGGTGCTGGGGACAGCCAGCAAAGTCTGCCTGCCCTCATCAGATAACTGCCTTTCCCATGTTTCTTAGACATCATCCACAAGTTCATCCGAGATAAGTACTCAAAGCGCTTCCCTGAACTGGAATCTCTGGTCCCCAATGCACTGGATTACATCCGCACAGTCAAGGTGAGCAGAGAGAGGTCAGAACTCAGGAGGAACTGAGTCCCCTGGATCGCCCCTCATGTGAAGGTGGGAGGTGGGGGCAGAGAGCAAGTAAAGGGCCCAGAGTGAGGCTGCCCGAGCCTTAGCTGCCTTCCTTGTTCTCTTGAGACCTAGAGATACTGGAGGGGATGGGTGGTAGGTCATCTGCTCCAGGCTTCCCAGCAGGAGACGGATGGAGCCTGGAAAGGATGTCCTTGGGACTCTGCCCCACGTCCAGTGCCGCCGCTTCCCTGGATGGGTCTCCCAGGAAGGTCTGCGAGCTGCTCGAGGCCGAGGAAGCAGGCAGGGAGATGAGGGGGTCCCTCGTGCCACCAACAGTGGTTGGAGCCGGTGGCATTTGAGTCGAGATCTGAAGGTTGATGCAGGGGTAGCTGTGCAGAGATCTGGGGGAAGAGGTCACAAGTACCAAGACCCTGGGTGGTCACAAGCCCTGCTGTGTTCAGAAAGGAGGAAGTGACCAGCAAAGTTGATGAGGTCGGGTCCCATGTGACCCCAAGGCTGTGGGCCTTCTGAGAAAGCCACAAGAGGGTCAGGTGCTAGGGAAGGCAGGGACAGCAGTGAGGAGTCTCCTGCGTGAGGCTAGGAGAAGGTGCGGATGGTTGGGGGGCCTACGCACAGTGAGGCAGTGTGGTTAGATTGGCAACCTCAGTTGATGCACGCAGTGGGTCTGCCTGGGCCGAGTTTCTGAGTGGCCGCGCCGGGCAAATGCTGCTGATGCTCTGAGCAGTGAAGTCCCTGGGACTGGGAGGCGGCAGGCACCTTGTGTATAGTCCCTAGCTGTCCCTGTGTCCGCAGAAGAGACCCAGGTGTGTGCAGGAGCAAGAAAGGTTCTAGGGCCTTCCTGAGTCTCTGCTCCTCCCCTCTGTTGCCTTCTCACCCGTAGGAGCTGGGTAACAGCCTGGACAAGTGCAAGAACAATGAGAACCTACAGCAGATCCTGACCAACGCCACCATCATGGTCGTCAGTGTGACCGCCTCTACCACCCAGGGGTGCGTGCACGGGGGGAGAAGTCACTGGGGCCCCTCAGGCCCATCTAGTGGCCGATGAAGATCTTGGGGTCCCAGTGGCACAGGTGTCCATCTCAAGAGGACAGGTCATTTTTGTTCCTCACATGTTTGACGAGGGCCCGCTGTAAGCCAGGCACCGGGCTGTTCCTGGGGATGCTCAGTCAGTGAGGGGCCTGTAGTCGGAACTGGCGAGGCAGAGGGCAAACCCACAGTAGAAGCATTTGTCTCTGGCACGCCATCCCTCGCTGGAATGGAGGGGTCTGTGAAGGCAGGGACTTTGTGTTGGCCCCTTGGTCTCTACCTTCCCCTCTGGCATCTGTGCCCACGAGGAGGAAATGTCTGTAACCCCAGAGCAGAGTCCAGTGGCATGGAGACCTCCTCCCTTGGGCTGCCTTTCTGCTCATTGAGTAAATGCTACCGAGCACTGAGCACTGTTCTGAGGTCAGAGATTAGAGAACTCAGCAGAGCATGCTCCTGCCCTGCCCATGCTCCTGTTTGGGGGGAAGCAGGTGCACACACAGGTTGAAGGCTGGAGGGCGAGTGTTAGAATGCACACGGGGTGCCAAGGGGCATGGAGAACAAGACAAGAGGGACCTGTCCTCCTGGGCCGGTGGCTTCCTAGAGGAGGTGAAGACGCAGCTGCAGGCAGGGACCAAGCTCTCCAGTGGGAGAGCAAGTGGGCTCCTAGCTTGCCACTGCTGGGGGCAGCCATGAGCATCAGCCCACTGGGCCGTGGTTGCAGGTGCCTGCGGCCGGCTCCATGGTCCCTCCTCTCTGCGGCTTACAGCAGATGGGGTGAGGGAGGGAGGGGTATGGCTGGGTCTGGCTACCAGCTCTGTGGCTTCAGGCCAGTCCCTTCACCATCTGGGCCTCGTGTCCCTTCTCAGTAAAATGACAGCAATAACAGCCCCCCCCCCTTGTGGTTTCCTGCCATAAGTACTCGCCCAACATCTTCTGTGTGCCAGGTATGCGCTGGGCATGCTGCTGAGGGCCACACAGCTGTGGGGTCCCTCTCCTGGGGCCAGCTGGTCTGGCACAGAAGTGGGCGGGTCATGGAGAGGCCTTACAGAGGCGTCGTTGGTCAGCAGTCGGCTTCGGTGGCAGGCAAGGGTGAGACCTGGAGGAGGAGCTGGCAGGGACACGTGGGCAAAGGCAGAGACCGGTGTGGGCAGGCAAGGCCCAGGCTGGCAAGGTGCCCCCTGAAAACCAGGATTCCCAGTAGCCCCTGCTTCCAGGCCTCAGGGCCATTGGCTGTGCACACAGCTGGGGGGGACATGGGCTCCTGTGCCAGGCAGACAGGACACCCCATGGAGGCCGGGGTCCAACCCAGCCACGTCCCTCACCGCTGCAGGCAGCAGCTGTCGGAGGAGGAGCTGGAGCGGCTGGAGGAGGCCTGCGACATGGCGCTCGAGCTGAATGCCTCTAAGCACCGCATCTACGAGTACGTGGAGTCTCGGATGTCCTTCATCGCGCCCAACCTCTCCATCATCATAGGGGCATCCACAGCCGCCAAGATCATGGGTGAGGCCCAGGGCAGAGTGCGGACACAGGGCTGTCCTTGAACAATGCAACCTTGGGGAAGCCTCGTCCCTCCTTTACAAGATGGGGCATCTGGCCTGGGCCCTCAGCACTGTGTCTGTCCCCCTTGCCCTTGCCCCTGTCACCCCTCCTAGAGGTCGCAGAGGTCAGCTGCCCTGCTCTTCCTGCAGACATGCGGGGACAGGATGGTAGCCCTGAGCAGGGCTGGACTGAACAGGCTGGAGGAGGCGGGAGCATGGCTGCTGGAGAGGCTGCCCCCTTGGCTGCCACGTTCCAGCAGCTCCCGGTTCTGCACAGATGCCTGGGCAGCCCGGCACTAGCAGCGTCAGCTCTCGGGGCCTTGGTCTCACCCGCGAGATGGGGACTGCAGTCCTGACCACGTGTCAGGAGTGAGGTGGGCACTCCTCCTCGATCCCCTCAGAGCGCCCTCTCGGGCTCCTCACGCCTTCAGCCATGAGAGTCTTCTGGGGAGCTGTGTGCAGCACCGGTGCGGCTTTGCTCCGGCTGCCCTAACAAGCACCGCGGGCGGGGGCAGGGGCTGAGCTCCCAGGTTCGCTGTCACATGGTCCCCAAGGCTGGGAGGCCGGGACCAGCGTGTCAACAGTCTGGGCCCCGCAGAGGCCTCTCTCCTCGGCTTGTCGGTGGCCAGCTGCTCCCACGGCCTCCCCTCTGCACATCTGTGTCCTCAGCTCTTCTTCCGAGGACACTGGTTGTGCTGGATCAGGGCCCATCTGCTGACATCCTAACACTTTAATCACCTCTTTCAAGGCCTGTTTCCAAACATGGTCCCGTTCTACAGAACCAGGTGCAGGGCTTTGACATAGGAATCTGGGTCATAGCTCAGGCTTGGGTGGCCGATGTGTGCAGGGTAGAAAGAAGCAGAGGTTTCAGGGCAAGATAAACTTGTGTGTGGGTCCTCCTTCCCTCCTCACTGACTTCACATCTTTGGGCAGGTGACAGCATGTGCCTCGGTTTCCCCAGGTGTGATAGGACTTTGCTACTGTCCTGTGAGTGCTGGGCAGAAATCAGGGTGTCAGCCAGTTCCTGCGTTCCTTTGTATTTACGAGCTTCTAGAGAGGAATCCGCTTCTGTCTTCTCCAGCTTCTAGAGGCTGCTGCATTCCCCCGTCTTAAAGTCTCCTGTCTCACCTCCCTGTGACTCTCTGCCTTTCTCTTCCACTTACCCCGTCTCAGGGTCCTTCACATGATCGTATCTGCAAAGGATCGTAGGTTATGCAGATTGAATCAGAGTGTGTGTGTGGGGGGGCAGGGGGTGTGTGGGGGCCTGTCCCTGTGCAGGAGGCGTGTGTTTGATGACACAGTCGACCTCGACCTTAAAAACACCCAGTGCAGGGCTTGGCGTGCAGCAGACCCCCATCAGAGGCAGCATTTCTAGCTGCAGTTTCCCTGCCCCCAGCCTGCAGACGTGCTCATGGGAAGCCGGGGTGATTGATGCCAGGCCCGTCCTCCGGGTGTCCCCCGGGTGCTGGCAGCTGGTGGGAGACACACAGAGCTCTGCAGACTCGGGGTGCGGGTTACTGTTGGGCTGACTTCTTGCTGTGCATCCTCAGGCCAGTGGTTTCACCTCTCTGAGCCTCCTCCATATCCTCCTTCTAAAACGGGATTTGTCAGCCCTCTCTGCAGGGCCAACTCAGGAATTCAATCAGAAACACACACACAGGCACGCAGTGAGCCCCCAAATAAACACCCTGAGCGGCTTTGACATCCTCCCTCCGGTTGCAGGGGTGGCGGGGGGCCTAACCAACCTCTCCAAGATGCCAGCCTGTAACATCATGCTGCTTGGGGCACAACGAAAGACGCTGTCCGGCTTCTCGTCCACATCCGTGCTGCCACACACCGGTTACATCTACCACAGCGACATCGTGCAATCTCTGCCCCCGGTGAGTCCCCTCTGCCCCCAGCGTAGCGTGGCTCCCCGTGGAGCTTCCGCTGTGTCAGACATAGCCTCAGCTCCTCAGTTCCCACTGGTCAGAGCTGGGGACCATGGTTAGGAGCTCAGACGACAGGGTCACACGGGGCATCAGAACGAGGATGCTGGAGCCGATGTGTCAGGGTTGGGGTTCTAGAGCTCCACTTACCAAGGCAAGAGGCATGAGCTCTGTGCCTCAGTGTCCTTGTCTGTCAAATGGGAACAGAGCCTGCCTCGTGGGGTTGGGATTAGGACTGCTACAAATGGAATTCTTTCAGGCCCCACTTGGATGTAACAAGCAGTGTCAGCATTAGCTTGCAAGTGGCAGGGGTCCCCAAACCGTCCTCAGGTTCAGTAACCCCCTAAAGGGACGAACGGACTCCCAGCCGACCCACCTGGGCTTGCGGTCGTGAGAGGACAGACTCACATCAGCCAGGGGAGGAAGCACGTGGGGCAGGGCCTGATGGTGCCACCCACCGCACTCCCTGTTGTCCTCTCCCTGTCAAGACACGTCACTCCTGGCCTGCACACCTGCCTGCGTGCAGGGACACCTGTCCCCAAAAAAGCCTGGCTGAGCCAAAGTCCGGAGTCTCCACTGGGGCTCACTTGTGCAGACGTGACCGGGTAGCCCAGGTGGCTGAGCTGGGCTCCAGGTTGAGACCCCGTCACCCAAAGACCCTATTTCCAATCCCATGGTTGGTCTCTGCCTTGTCCAAGGCCCCCAGGCCAGCAGAGCTCACCGCCCAGGGGCTGAGGACTGAGGGCTGGCCTCAGGGCAGGGTTATAGGTGCTTGCTGCTAACTTTGTTATCACTACCAACTAGATGTGTGGCTGGGGGTTTACGTCTACCATCTTTGTGTGTCTCAGAGCGTGGGCCACTGACCTTTCTGCTACACAGGTGGATGTTTTCTGTCTTAATCACTGTTTTTAGCATGTGATCATCTTCTACCTGCAGTAAGGCGGCTGTCTCTGCAGACGGCTTCCGGCTGTCCATAATAAGCCTGGGGAAAGAAAACCGTGATGGTGCTGATTTGGTGCCATAACGCTCTATCATGGTGACATGTGGTGGAAATGGTGGAGGCTGGGGTTTGGGGAAAGCTTGATGCTGGCAAAGGGAGCCTCCCCTCAGGTCTGCCCCATCTCCGCTGCTTCAGGATCTCCGGCGGAAGGCGGCCCGGCTGGTGGCCGCCAAGTGCACACTGGCAGCCCGTGTGGACAGTTTCCATGAGAGCACAGAAGGGAAGGTGAGGCGCGGGCAGGCGTCCGTCTCTGTTGGTCTGTCTGCTCTACCAGCCTTGTCATGGTGCAGTTTACTTGTCTCCCTTGGCAGGCTTGCTCCATGAAAGTGGGTGAGTTTTCTGTCTCGTACGTTGGCATTCAAACACCCAGCCTGACCGCATTCGGGCTTCGTCTCTCTTCCCCTCCCCGCCTTCTCCCTCACCCTTTCTCTTTCCCTCTGAACCACTGGTCGAGGTGCTGGGGGAGAGCAGTGAGCCACTCAGACCACAGCCCTGCCTCGGTGGCATTCATGTTCTGGCCGGGGGCGGGGTGAGGAGACGGGGGACATCTGTGGTATGTCCAGGGTGCTGCGTAAATGCGGAGATGGGATCAGAGGGTCCTGGGCTGGTGAGGGAGAGTGGGTGCTGGGTTAACCAGTATGTCAGGGAGGGCCTTTCTGGAAAGATGAACGTCATGTACTCAAGTGAAGCTAACAAGCAAGTCAGGCGAGTGTTTGGGGGAAGAGTCCCAGGAAGAGGAAACGGCCAGTGCAAAGGCCCGGGGCCTGGCACACAGCAAGCTTGGAAGAGAAGGCCTTGGGAGGGGGCAGGTCACGCGGAGCCTGTGTGCCCCGGAAAGAGCTCGGTTATCAGCAGAGGTGCTGACGGGGGCCGATCTAGGGTCTTTCCAGAAGAAAAAGCCCAGTGGGACAGAAACCACGGAGGTGAGGCTCCCAGGTGACCCCCTTTGGCCACCTGTGCAGGCCAGAGCTGAAGGCTGGGGATGGGAGACAGGCATTGCATTTGGGGGGCTGCTGGTATCCCTCCCATCCCCCATCAAGAAGATAGTAATGTGAGGGGTGCAGGGAGAGGTCTGAGCCCGCAACCTGAGCGTGAGGTAGAACTAAACCCCAACAGAGGATAGGACCCCTAGGCCTGGGGACAGGCATGACACTCTGGCTGATGGCAGGGCAAGGCCCTGATGGGACCCTTCTGCCCTCCCCAGGTGGGCTACGAACTGAAGGACGAGATCGAGCGGAAGTTCGACAAGTGGCAGGAGCCACCACCTGTGAAGCAGGTGAAGCCACTGCCTGCGCCCCTTGACGGGCAGCGCAAGAAGCGAGGCGGCCGCAGGTGGGCCCTAAGGAACATGGGGGTGGGAAGGGGGGCTCACGCGCCCAGCTGACCCTTGCTGCCCATCCCCAGGTACCGCAAGATGAAGGAGCGGCTAGGACTGACCGAGATCCGGAAGCAGGCCAACCGCATGAGCTTTGGAGAGGTCAGGTCCTTAACCCTGACGCCCCTTTCACATTTCTTCCTCTCTGCCGGGCACCACCCCACATCCGTGCCCCCCACGGGACCAATGTAGCACTCAGTGCCGGCCCTGTCCCTCCCCACAGCCTTGCCCTTCTGTATGTGCCCATCCCCAGGCTTCCCCTGTGCTGTCAGTCTCGCTGAGCATCCTCCTACCAGTCCTGCAAGAACGAGCTCAGATACCGTTTCACCAGCAAGCCGGCTTTCCGTTGTTGGGCCCCGTGCGTGTGCACGTGCATGCACATGCGCGCGGAGCTACACACACAGCCCCTCTCGGCTGTCTGCTTGGGGTGTGGTAGCAGGACCGTGCTCACTGGGCCCCAGCAGGCACCTGAATCGGGTGACCGCCTGGGCATCTGGTGAACTCTGGGATGCCTTCCTCTCCTGCCAGATCGAGGAGGACGCCTACCAAGAGGACCTGGGCTTCAGCCTGGGCCATCTGGGCAAGTCGGGCAGCGGGCGGGTACGGCAGACACAGGTGAACGAGGCCACCAAAGCCAGGATCTCCAAGACACTGCAGGTACGGGCCTGGCCGGAGTGGGCCCAGGGTGGGGGAGCCCCGGGGAGAGAGTCTGGGCCCAGCCCAACCTTCCCGTCCACTCCCCCCACAGCGGACCCTGCAGAAGCAGAGCGTGGTGTATGGAGGGAAGTCCACCATCCGCGACCGCTCCTCAGGGACCGCCTCCAGCGTGGCTTTCACCCCGCTCCAGGTATTGCGTGCTGGAGTCAGGGGGCCCGGGTCTGGGCTGGCCCTGAGCAAATCCCTCTGGTCTGAGTGGCCCTGAGCAAATCCCTCTCTGGGCTCCAGTTTCTTTGCCCCTGAGGCGGGCACATGGAGTTCCTCATTGGGCTGTTGTGGCTGGCGTTTCAGGGAAGGCCCTGGAAGGGAGAGCGCAGTTCCTGGTGCTCAAGCTCACAGGGACAGAAGGGAAACGTCGTGCCAGCAAGCACAGGCTGGCTTTAGGATCAGGCTGGGACTTTGGGTGACCAGTTGTTCTCTGTGACCTGGAGCTGGCTCAGCCTCTCCCGGAGGCACTGGGTAGTGGGGACAACCTCAGGGTTGAAACTAAGAAAGGTCATAGCTAGCTGGCTGGGACGGGGAGGTCCCACCCAGCCACCGATGCACTGGGTGGAGCCACTGCGTCTGTCCGTCTCTCTGCTCCCCCAAGGAGGGCCAGCGTGTCTCACGTGAGCTCATTCGCCCCATCAGCAAGGGTGTACTGAGCTCCGAGCACCGTTGCAGGCGCTGGGGATAGAGCCACAAGCACGAGACGGGAAGCCTTGCCCTCTTGGAGCTTGTGGTGTGGCAGGGGCCGGAAGTAAGATACAGAGCCTGCTGGTAGGTAGGAAGTGCATGGAGGGGAAAGGGAGTGGGAGCACGGTGGCTGGTTGGAGCCGCCCAGGGAGCCTGAGAGAGGAGGTGAGGACTGCCCGGGAAGATGCTGGGAATGCTGCGAGCTAGCGCGGGTCTGCGTCACCAGTGGTGTTGCTGTGGTTTGTACTAGGGCCGCAGGCAAGTCACTCAGCTCTGTGACTTGGTTTCCTTACTCAGGAACCAAACGTGGTCAGCTGTTTTGAAACACTGGTATTTTTAAAATCACCTGGACGACTTGTTAAAAATTCAGATGCCCAGGTCCTCCCCACTCTCCCCCAATCCCAGACCCCTGGAGTCAGAATCTCCCAGGTTTGGGGCGGCGGCAGTTTGGTGAGTGGTCATCTGTTCTCAAATCGCCCTGGAGCCCAAGGACAGCTGAGAAGGGCGTCCTGGACATTTCACGTTCTTTCACGGGATGGGCGAGCCTTGTCAGGGGCTGGCCCATCTCCCCACCCCATCATCACCTCCTGTACCTGCCCAGGGCCTGGAGATTGTGAACCCACAAGCAGCCGAGAAGAAGGTAGCTGAGGCCAACCAGAAGTATTTCTCCAGCATGGCGGAGTTCCTCAAGGTCAAGGGCGAGAAGAGCGGCATCATGTCCACCTGAGGGGCTGCACCCTCGGGGGCTGACCCTGAAGCTGCGCAGGCCCTGCCCTTCTGAAGGGATCCCGGTCAGGATAGAGCTGGGAGGGCCGGTCCTCAGCCTGGTGCCAGGACTGTCCGGGGTGGCTTGGGAGGAGGCCCGGCCCCCCAAGCACCAAGACTGCTCCCCACTGCAGAGCGGCAGAGCCAGTCTTCATCTTGCCTCATCTTTTGTATTTTAACTAGGAAGGGAGATACTTTTGGAAAAAGTGCAATTAAAAGCACATTATCAGGTTCTGTCCCTGGGAAGTGATCATTTGTCAAACGTGTGACTGGAGGAGTCAGAGCTGTGGGGGTTGGGGGCACAGATCCAGGTGGCATCTGGGCCTGTCCCTGGGAAGTGATCATTTGTCAAACGTGTGACTGGAGGAGTCAGAGCTGTGGGGGTTGGGGGCACAGATCCAGGTGGCATCTGGGCCTGTCCCTGGTCTTTCACTTCCCTGTCACGGATCCCAGGAAGAGCAGAGCCCTCTCTGTCTCCAGCCTGCCTGGAGAAGGTCATGTGTTCTAACACCCAAGGGATGCAGCTACTGAAAGCCCCAGCTTTGTGAACAGGCCAGCCTGGGCAGCTGTGGTGTCAGGTGAGTGGCCTCACCTTTCCAAGCCTGCACCCCTGACACAGGGCCACGTGTGAGGATGTGAGAGGTGGTAGGCTCCTGTCAGGGACCAGTATTTGCAGGGCATTCCCTGCCCAGCCTGCTGTGCCAAGCCCTAATGGGGCCAAGCAGACAGACTCCCTGCCGGCACGGACACAGTGCTCTAAGAGTTCCTGCCAGGTTCCTCTGTCCTGGGACAGGGGCTCAGCCCAGGTCCCCTTTGCTTCACTGGAAGGTGCAGGCTGCGGGGCTGGTGGCCTGTAGGCAGCTGGGGACAAGGTTGTAGGCAGGGGTGGTCAGGAGGGCTGCCTTGCAAGCGCTATTTCAGGAAGGCACCACCTGGGGGCCATGTACTGGGCTCTGGAGCTGGGCTGCCCAGCACACAGGGCAGAGACCTGGTCACCGACCTATGAGGCCAGTTGGCGCCCCTCTCAGTTGCCCAGGAGGTGGGTGCGTAACCTATCCTTGAGAAGGTGATGCTTCCTACCTCTGCCCATCTCCCATCCGCTGGTTCACGCTTTCTCCCTGGGGCTCTGGTTGGCTGGGTCCTGTCTGAGAGCTCCCTGATTCCTCTTTCTGGGCTGCTGCTGCCATACTTGATCCAAGTGTGCCTCAATGCAAGGCTCGCTCTGCACCTCGGCCGCTCTCCGAATCTCTTCCCTCACATCAGAGTCTACACCACCTGGGAGATTCCTTCTAATGGCCACGTTACCCCAGGTCACAGAACTCAGTTTCCCCAACTTTATCCCTGAGGCTTTAGGTCAGCCATGTTGGAGAGTGACCAACTTGGCTCTCTCTGCTGATAGATCTTCTGGGGAAGGGTGCTCTGTCTGCCACCCTTCAGAACCTCCACCTCCCTAGTGGGAGTCAGGAAAGGATCTGACTCACTTTGTGCCGCAGTCCTGCACAGTCTTAGAAGAGATGCTTGAAACCTAGTATGCTTTAGGATTACCTGGGTGGCTTGTTAAAACCAGGGTTGGAGGGCCCAGGGTTACTGCTTCAGTTGGTCCAGGGTGGGAACTCAAAAGTGTGCATTTCTGGTAAGTTCCTGGCTGCTGCTTGAGAATCCCTTTGAGAACCACTTCTAGAAAATTCTTTATCAGATGAGCTGCATGTTGGAATCATCTCAGTAGATTTAAAAGTTACTTCTGGTCCCCATCCCCAGAAATTAAGATTTCAGTGGTCTAGGGTAAAAGGATGATTATCTGGACTTTTCTTTCAAGCCACCCAGGTGATTCTGATGTGCGGGCCAGTTTGAGAACCACCGCTCTGAATCTTGTGGCGCATCAGCATCACCTGGGACCTCCTGAGGCAGAATCTGCATTTTAACAAATCTTCAGATGGTTCCTGGGTGTGTGAGAGGCCCTGCCCCAGCCAGGGTCCCCACTTGGGAGGAGCGGTGCTCTAGAGGAGTGACTCTCCCAACTCCAGTGAGCATGGGGATCGCGCAGGGAAGGGTGTCGCAGTGCCGACCTCCAGGCTTTCCTCCCCAGGGACAGGTGGACCCTGTCCCCTCCCTTGCCCTGCGATGCCGGTGCATCCTCCCTCCATCCACCTTCCCATCTTGACTGTCTGACCCTGGAGTCATTAGCGGCAAGTCAGCCCTCGCATTCACTCGCTCGCTCGTTCAGCAAACAGTTCCTGTCTTCCCGCGGAGGCCAGCTCCGGGAGAGCACACCGGAATCATCCCGGAGTGACGGAAGCGGCGCCAGAGTGGGAAAGCGGGGATCCCCCGAGTGCCTTCTGCAGCGTCGTGCCAGCGCCGAGGACGCGGACGTGCAGGGAGTAGGACCTCCTTGCAGCTTCCTCACCCCCGCGGGCGTGCAGGCGCGAGCGACGTGGGGCGCCGTCCACTGCTCCCTCCCACCCGCAGGACCCGGTCCCGGACCCGTGCCGAACACAGGCCAGCTGCAGGGACACGAGGAACGCGGGAGGCTGCCCTCTACACCATTACCCTCTACACCGGCCAGGGGTAATGGCAGCAGGCAGGGCCACCGAGGGGACCGCTTCCCTCCGGGGAGCCCCAGGGCGGCTTTGATTGGCAGGCGACCTCCGCCCGGCCCCCGCCCGGAAGGCACTTGTCTGCCGCTCATTAGGTGTGCTGCCTTTCACGCCCACGCGCCATGCCTTCCTCCACTTTCCCCACCCACTTCCGAACCCAACCAATAGCTTCAGGGCAGAATATCCTCTCACAACCAATTACAAACGGCTCTAAACTAGACGAACGTCTTCCCGCCCCTCATCAGCCTAGCTCCTCCCCCCGGCCAATTGGTTTAGGAGAGGGGGGCGGGTGTATCCAATCAGCACGACAGTGGCCTCTTGATTGACGCATGGGCCCTCGCGCTGGCGTGTTGTGCCCTGAGGCGGGGAGGAGGAGGAGCGGGGAAGAAAACCTGAGCCAATCCTAGCAGCCTGCGCGGGAGGCCAATCGAACGCCGCGCCTTGGAGCGATTGCCCAATCGGCGAGAGGAGGCCGGCTGCATCCCTGCCAAGGACCAATAGGGAGCGTCCGAGGGGCAAGAGCGACAGGCCGCAGGAGCAATCACAGGCCTATATTCGGGTCTCGGGGGCGGGTCGGCGCCAGAGACGAGAAGAGAGGAGGGGAGGCCTCCTCCGCCGCCGCCATCTTGGACCGGGCCCGGTCAGCTTCCGCGGAGCCATCGGCAGACGCCGCGGCCTCCCTTGAGCCCCGACCCCGTCGTCAGAACAACCCCGGGCCCACTTTCCCCCACCCCACTTCCGCTTCGCGCCGCTATCGCGATAGCGCCCGGACCCGGGGCGCGAGAAAAAGGCGGCGGGCGCTCGCCTCCCCCGCCTGTCGCGATACGCTCCTCAGCGGCGGCGCCAGCTCCTGTGGTGAGAGCGTCAGGCTCGACTGGGCCAGACCCCTTCCCCTCCTCCCCCGGCGCCACCGCCGCCTGTCGCGACATGGCCGCCCCCGTCCCCCCGACCCCCGGCGTGGGCTCCCGGCAGGGGCGGCCGCGGCACCCGCCGCTGGCCTCCCCCCCCCGCCCCCGCGCCCTCCTCCGCGCCCCGCGGCCGCGCCGGGGGTCCCCTCCCGCGGGGGTGCGGGCGAGCGGGGCCGCTCCTCTTCGCGTCGGTGCGGGCGGCCGGACGGCAGACCCCCGTGGGCGCCGGGCCCGCAGGCGGGGCGGGCGTCTCCGTCCCCCCATCTGCCCCACGGCCGGGACCCCTGCACGGCCCGCCGGCCTCCGCCAAAGTTTGCCCTGCAGCGGAAAGTCGGGGCCCGGGGCGCTGCGCCTGCGGGGCGGGCAGGGGTGCGGGCCCGCCTCGGGTCGCGGGTTGCCCCTCTGCCGGGCCGGGTGATGTCACTCCCACTTAACGAGCGCTGTGCCGGGCGCAGGGCTCCCCCGTGGCTCCGCTGCCCGCTCCGTGCCGCAGCCGAGGTCCGCCGTGGGCCGTGCAAGCACCCCTTCCTCCCCCAGACGCCGCCCCTGCCCGTGGGTGTGGGCGTGCTGGCGCCTCCCCCCGCAGCCCGCGCGCGCCCCGGGTCACGCCGGCGCTTGCCGGGGGTCCGGGGCTCACGCGTCCCCCCTCGCACGCAGCTGGAACTCAGGGAGCTAAGGTCTGGCCCTGGGATGTGCAGACTGTGTTGGCTGGGGTGCGCCTGGTGCTCCAGAGTCAGGGAGCTCCGTCAGGGTTGCCTTCCCCAGACGCAGGGTCCTGCCCTTGGCAGTGCCCAGGCTGACGCTTTGCTCTCTTGCGCGGTCCCCCTGCGTGGCTCTAAGGCTTCTGCCCTCCCAGCCCAGGGGGTGCTGGAGATACCACGGAGACACGTCGCCGCTGTCCCTTTGCTGTCTTTCCCAGCTGGGGTTCCCAGACCCCCGCCCTGGCTGTTGGGCCTCCCAGGGGGAACACAGCTGCCTGCACCCCAGGCCCGAACACGTCCCTCTCCCAGAGTCCCGGCGCTCTTTGGGGTGGCAGCAGCAGCCTCCCAGTTTCGGACTGCCTGCCCCGGTGCAAGGCCTCTTCACCAGAGGCGGTGACAGCCCCCAGGGTTGTGTTGGGTCCCAGGCCTGAGCCTTCTACTTTCCTGCCCTGGTGTCCTCATGTCTCTGGGACTGTGCCCTCAGCTGAGGTTTCGGGGGCTGTCCATTCTCTGGGCCCCTCAGTGAAACGGCTCTTGGCTGCTGTGAGTCTGGCACACTGATCACCCTCCCTGACCTAGAACGGGCTCCTTGAGGGGACGAGACCTGGTGAAGCCTCCTGGGCCAGGGTTCCCCGGTTCCTCCGTTCTGTTTGAGACCCCATGCCGTGAACGAGGAGGCTCTGGGGTGCCTGAGATGCCCCCCCCCCCGCCCTGTCTCAGGGTGAGCCTACTGTGATTACTTCCCCTGGGAGATCTTGGTGGACCCCCGTAGGAGCAGTGGGGGCCCCCAGCCCCGTAAGAACAGGGTTTTTCTGTGCTTGTACCTTCACTTCAAGGCTCAAGCTCCACGTTTCTTACTCGTCCTTTGCTGGGGGTGGGGCAGTCTGTCTTCAGAGGGAGGGGCTGTTACCTCTGTGGGGAAGGCTGCTGTCCACTGCAGCGCCCAGCTGGACCCGTGATGCCTCCTGCAGATCCTGTGCTGTCCTCTCTGGGCCTGAGCTGCTCCCCGCTTCGAGGGTCTGAAACCTCACCTCCCTGGGCTGAGGCTCTTGTTCCCCTGGCCCCATGCCTCCGACTCCATGAGGGCTTGTTGCTCCCTCCGTCTGTTCCCTTCTTTGGGGCATCACCACCTCCTCTAAGCTAGATGACCCGACTCCTCCATGTGGCGTGCCTTGTGTAGGGCTGTAAACTAGGCGTCCTCTTTTCTGGGCTGGAGGCAGGCAGTGCAAGGTCCTGTGTCACATCCCTGTACCTACTTCGGGGCAGTAAGAGGAGTTTCTCTGTTGGGGTCCTGGCCCTCTCCCGAGTTCCCAGGCCAAAGGCCCTTCCCCCATTTCAGTTCGCATCCCCTCTGGGCTACTGGCTACCTCTCCTTCCCGAAGCTGGGATCTTCCTTGTGTGGGGATTGGGCCCCACCTCAGTGTGTCAGCTGGCTCTGGGCCTGGGGTATAGCCATTGTCTCGGTCGGCCCTCGGTGGAGATTTGTGCCCCCTCCAGTCTAAGGTGTCCTAGCCTCTCCCTACCATCCAGAATGGACTCCTGTGGAGGGGGCTGGTATACACAGCTTTAGGACTTGTCCTTCTCAAGCGTGGTCATTCGCTGTCCCGTCGGTAGTTGCTAGCCACCTGCAGTGAAGTAACTGAAATAAAAACGAAAAGGTCCACTGTTTTGTGCACAAGCCACATCTTCAGCGTTCAGGGGTACAGCTAGCCCAGATGTGGAATGTTTCTATTGTTGCAGAAAGTGTCTTCGGTTGGGACTGTTTTTGTGGGTGGGGATCCTCTTGGTGTGGCCTCCCTTTGGGTTGAGGCTCTTAGTCCTCAAAGCTGCTCTGGGGCCTCTCTTAGGGAGCTGTGCTTTTCAGTAGAGGCCCCCTCTCTGGGGGGTGACCTTGGGCAGTGCACGAGTCCCCTTGGCCTAACCCCTCTGCAAGGCTCCTGCATCCCCCCCCCCCCATCTTGATATCAGACCCTAAGTTGTGGCTTCTTCCTGGGCCAGAGCTCCTGGTTTCCTCTGGGCTGCATGTACTTTCAGGGTGAAGACGCCCCACTCTCTAAGTACTTACTGGGCACACGTCCTAGTGGTTTATGTTTTCCCACATCTTTGTCACCATCGCATCTGATCAGTATCTCCTTCGTGTGCACAGACAGCTCTCCTACAGCTGAGGTCCCCTTTCACTCTCCTGGCCCTCTCTGGGGTGATGCCTTCTGCCCCCATACATCTAATTCTTTGGGTTGGGTTGTCCTCCGTGTTTGAACGACTGCTGTGGAATAAATTTGGTGGTGTACAGCCCTCTTCTGCTTGGGACCCAGCCCTGACAAACGACGGGTGTGTTTAGCTTTTCCTGATTTCAGGCCCTTCCCATCTCCCCTTGCTCCCACTCCGTCTCCTACAGTTACTAAACACAGACAGCGTCTGGCTCTTTTTCCCGCAAAGTCTTCATCTTCTGAGCTGTCTGAGGGGTCACTTCTCTGGTGTTAGGATTCTAGTCACCTGTGTGCCCTACCCCACTGTGGGCCTTCCTCCCCTGCACCCAGCCGTGGGCTGCTTGGCCGCTTCCTGCTCTAAATCATCTAGAGCGTCATCTGCAAGAAGGTGTTCTACGCTCTAGGAATTTCTCACTTCCTGGGAAAAAGTACATCTGGTTCCTTGTTTCAGCAATCTTCCAGAGAACTCAGCCCCTGTGCTGGGCTGTCTGGGCAGCATAAGTAGAACTCGGCCTGATCTCTGTCATCAGATAGTAAATGCGTCTTCCCTTTACCATGCCACGTACCCTCCCGTTCCCAGCCTCGTTCATGTCTCCGTGTCTGGACCAGCCAGGGAGTAAACACGCGTCCCTTCCTTCTCTCTCAGCAGCGTCCGTCTCCAAGAGAGTATGAAGAGCCTGCATCTGTAGGGCAGGGAAGATGGCGGACAAGCGCAAACTCCAAGGTACTGGTCTCCTCGCCCGCTGCCTGTGTAGCCACATGCTCACTGTCCTCAGAGGTCCTCCTCGGATGCCTGCTGCCTTGGCAGGGTGCTCACAGCCTTCTCTCATCCCTGGCCAGGTGAGATTGATCGCTGCCTCAAGAAGGTGTCCGAGGGCGTGGAGCAGTTTGAAGATATCTGGCAGAAGGTACAGGGCATGGGACCCTAAAGATCTGGGTCTCCGGGGAGGAGAGCACAGGACGAGGTTCAGGTCTGTGGGTGTAGGCCAGGGAGAGGGGTTGTGGGTCCAGGTGCTGAGGACCTAAGCAGGAGCTCTGAGATGGACTGGGGTGGGGGGTGGGTGTCCCCAGCCCTAGGAGACAAGTTTTACCACTGGAGTGGGCACGAGGGCCCCAAGTCCCACACTGACGCCTGGGCTCTCTTCATCCCTCAGCTCCACAATGCAGCCAACGCGAACCAGAAAGAAAAGTATGAGGCTGACCTAAAGAAGGAGATTAAGAAGCTCCAAGTGAGGGGACTAGCCTGGATTCCTGTGTCCTGAGGGCGGAGGGAGGAGGGGCTGGCGGCCTCCGTGCCCGGGTCTGAGGCGGTGGAACTGTCTCGCTTTTCCTCCACCTGCAGCGGCTGAGGGACCAGATCAAGACATGGGTAGCGTCCAACGAGATCAAGGACAAGAGGCAGCTCATAGACAACCGCAAGCTCATTGAGACGGTAGGAGCCCAGAGCCTGGAACCTGAGAGGTGGGAGGTGGCTGATTCCTGGGTCCCCAGAAGTCCCTAGAAGAGGAAGGTTTCTCCCTCCCAGGGGGAAGGGAAGAGGCAGTGGGCTGAGATCTCTTTCCACCTGTGCTGTCCACAGCAAATGGAACGGTTCAAAGTTGTGGAGCGAGAGACCAAGACTAAAGCCTACAGCAAAGAGGGCCTGGGCCTGGCTCAGAAGGTGGACCCTGCCCAGAAGGAGAAGGAGGAGGTTGGCCAGTGGCTCACGGTGAGTCAGGGAAGAGAAGAGGAGGGGACCTCAAGGCCCCAATCCCGGGCATCCATGGGGACGGCTGGCTGACCACCTGCCTTTGCTCGCCCTCTCCCCTAGAACACCATCGACACCCTGAACATGCAGGTGGACCAGTTCGAGAGTGAAGTGGAGTCGCTGTCCGTGCAGACACGCAAGAAGAAGGGGGACAAGGATGTGAGTGGGGGACCCTGCGCCCAGGGGAAAGAGACGGGCTGGGGCGAGTCGGGGGTTAGTGGCCACTGGGGGTGACCCATGTTGGTGAACCAGTCTTGGGTCCAGCTTCAGTAAGCAGTGGCACCCTGGAAAGGAGGAGCAGTTTGGGGTAACATGCTGGGTTCTGCCGGGGTCGCTGACGTAGCAAGAGCGGTTGGCCGCACGGGGTGGGGAGGTCTGAGGGCTGAAGCCGTGGCATCTTAGTTCTGAGAAGGCCCAGGTCCTGAGGCCGCAGGGAGAGATGAGGCTCATTTGCGCTGAGAAGAGCAGTCTTGGGGCAAAGCCAGATCTAGGGGCCCCGATGCCGAAACTCCGGGGTCATAGGGTGTGGGTTCAGGGGGCTGCAGAGCACATGTACTTGTTGGCACAGGAAACAAAGAGAATGGAGAGCTGGGTCCAGGAAATGAGCCCGGTTTGGGCGTCTGAGCCTCAAGGGGTTTGGGAAGCTGGAGCCTGAAGGAGAGATGGAATAGGTCATTGTGGAGGGAGAGGATTTAGAATTGAGGCCTTGGCCGGGGCTGGCGCCTGGAGAGCCCAGGGGCTAAGCTGCTGAATGTGTATCCCGCAGGGTGGGCCACGTGAGGACAGAGATGCCGGCTCCCTGCAAACGGGCGTTGTCACTGTTGGGGTTAGAGCAGATGGGGGTGCGATGGGCTGCAGTTTGGAGGTCCGGGCTGTTGGGCGCTGCAGGGGGCCATGGGGTAGGAGCACAAGGCTTTCTGGTTTTGGGGGAGCTTCCTGGGGTGTCTGGGTGGGGGCTGGGGTGGGGCACAGACTGACTCCATACTGCCTATGGCAGGAGGGGCCGGAGTGGAGCCTCTGGGTCTCTGTGGGGGTCGGGGACTGAGGACAGGTTCTGTGGAGCCAGGAGGGGCCTGGCCAGGCGCCCTGCAGCCCCTGAGCCTGGCCCTGGGCTCGCCAGCAGAAGCAGGACCGGATCGAGGGCCTGAAGCGGCACATCGAGAAGCACCGCTACCACGTCCGCATGCTGGAGACCATCCTGCGCATGCTGGACAACGACTCCATCCTTGTGGATGCCATCCGCAAGATCAAGGATGACGTCGAGTACTACGTCGACTCGTCCCAGGACCCCGACTTCGAGGAGAACGAGTTCCTCTACGACGACCTGGACCTCGAGGACATTCGTGAGGCCCGGGGCTGGCCTGCGGGCATGGGGCAGTGAGGGCCCGGTTGGGGGGGGTGTCCCAGCCCGTCGAGCCTGCCTCTCCCTGCCCCCACAGCACAGGCGCTGGTCGCCACCTCCCCCCCCAGCCACAGTCACATGGAGGATGAGATCTTCAACCAGTCCAGCAGCACACCCACCTCCACGACCTCCAGCTCTCCCATCCCGCCCAGCCCGGCCAACTGCACCACGGTGAGGAGGTGACCCAAGGGGAACCTGAGGGAACTGAGCGAGTGGGGGCTCGGTGTCCTGGGTGCGGGCCCTGAGGATGGGTCCTGGGCATGCGGCGCGGGCAGGGAATCGAGGGTTGGAGTCCCTAAGGAGAGTAGTCCCCGGGCTGTAGAGGCTGGCGGGGTGCTGGCTCCCCGGTGAGGCTCGGGACACAGGCCCCACAGCAGTCCTGGGGGCATCAGAGTTGGGCCTCTCTACTGGGTCCCTCGAGCTCACACCAGTTTCACTCGGCACCCCACCTCAGGAAAACTCTGAAGATGATAAGAAAAGGGGACGCTCGACGGATAGCGAAGTCAGCCAGGTAGGTGTGACCTCCCGGGGCAGGAGCATGTGCTTCAACCAGGGTGTCAAGGAATGGCCTGCTGGGAGGGCTTGAGGGGAAGTGGGGAGGTTCTCAGGACCCGGGGTGTGCAGCGAGGGCTGGGCCGCGGGCCACCAGGCAGTGCTGCTTTCTGGGGGCTGGTCAGCAGCGGCCTTCCAGTTACTTTGTGAGCCTTTCAGTGACCTTCAGAGCCACTGGCCCATTTCAGGCTGCTTTTCCTTCTCTTGTACTGTTAGCTGCTTCCAGCTGATCTTCCCTTGAGGACGTAACTGCTGTCCTGACGTCCGGGGGTGGGGGGGTCTCCCCTGTGGGCTGCCACGGGGAGGTGTCCACGCAGGATGTGGGAGGCTGGGTGTGGACAGGAATGCGTGTGAGTAGTTTAGGTGTCAAGGTGGTGATTGAAGCTTTGAGGGTAAGGTCAAGGGGAGGGGAGAGCTAGGGGCGGCCGGGCACTGCAAGGATGGTGGAGCCCCGCTTGGGGCAGGGGGGCTCAGCAGACCCGCTGGCCCAGTGGGGCCTGACCCTTTTCTCTCTTCCCTGCAGTCTCCAGCCAAAAATGGCTCTAAGCCTGTCCACAGCAGCCAGCACCCTCAGTCCCCGGCTATGCCACCCAGCTACCCACCTGGCCCCCCGCCTGCTGCCTCCGCCCTGAGCACTGCCTCTGGCAACAATGGGGCCTCTACCCCAGCAGCGCCGGCGAGCGCCCTGGGCCCCAAGGCTAGCCCGGCTCCCAGCCACGGGTCAGGCACCCCTGCCCCCTATGCCCAGGCTGTGGCCCCGCCAGCCCCCAGTGGGTCCAGCAGCACCCAGCCCCGGCCGCCCAGCGTCCAGCCTGGTGGGGGAGGGGGAGGCGGCGGAGGGGGCGGCAGCGGCAGCAGCAGTAACAGCAGTGGAGGCGGAGGCCCTGGCAAGCAGAACGGCGCCACCAGTAAGCAGGGTGGCTGGGAGGGGGGCGGGGTGGGTCCTGCTGTGGTCAGCCCTTTCTCATGCCCCGTTTCCTGCCCCCAGGTTACAGCTCAGTGGTGGCAGACAGCCCAGCAGAGGTGGCACTCAGCAGCAGTGGGGGCAGCAGCGCCAGTAGCCAGGCTCTGGGCCCCCCGTCGGGCCCCCACAACCCACCTCCCAGCACCTCGTGAGTGTCTGCCCCTGCCTTTGCCAGGACTTCGCCCACCTGGTCGGGCGTCATGTCCCCACTTCTTTCCTCCCAGGACATAGTATCAGTCAGTCCCTTAGCTTGACCCTTTGGAATGTTTTAAAACATTTCTCGGGCAATTGGGATTGTTCTTAGAGTCTCCTCACGTCCCCTTCCCAGAGCCTGCCCTAGACCCACCTGACTCCCCTCCAAAAGCTGCTTGTTCAGTTCTCAGGTCAGACCTTTCGAGAGAGTCCTCATTTCTCAGAAGTTTGCCCCCAGAAAGACTGTGATGTCCGAAGGACAATAGGGAAGACCTTCTTCCAGGGTCTGCCCGACCGCCAGGCTCTGGGTGGGCCACCTTACGGGGCATCTGCCTGAGGCGACCCATGCTGTGGGTGGAACACTGACCTCTCCCTTGGTCCCTGTCCGTAGGCTGGTGCAGAGGTCCGACTCGTCCCCCACTTGCCCAGGCCTCCTGTTCCCTGAGCCCTCTTCTCCCTCCTTCCCAGGAAAGAACCCAGTGCGGCAGCCTCAGCGGGAGCTGGGGGTGTAGCTCCAGGCTCAGGGAACAACACAGGGGGACCCAGCCTCCTGGTGCCACTTCCTGTGAACCCTCCCAGCTCCCCGACACCCAGCTTCAGCGAGGCCAAGGCAGCCGGTGCCCTGCTCAACGGGCCTCCGCAGTTCAGCACTGCCCCGGAGATCAAGGTGGGCCGCAGGCTTCCCTGCATGTGTGCTGTCCCCTTCCTCCGGGTCTGCTGGCCCCCACCCCATACACCCTCGCCTGGTCCCCAGGCTCTGGCACTCTGCAACTCTGTCCTGTGCTCTGACTTCCTACCGTCCTCTCTATCCCCGTGTCCCCTTGCTCCGGCACACACCCCACCTTCTGGTTCACTGTCCTCCTTTTCCCTTCACTGGCGTCCACTCTGGGCCATGGTTCGTGCTGGGTGAGCACACCCAGGTCTTCCACCTCCTCTATAGGAAGCCGACCAGGACTGCACGGGGCTGGGGGCAGTAGGTGCTGTGGACCTGCAGAGGTGCCTTGGACTTGGGGAGATGGCCCAGCAAGGCCTTGGCGAGGAGACCTAAGCTGGGAGCGATGGGGGTCCCAGGGTCAGGAAAGGCTGAGGAAGGGGTGGTTCTCTGTGTCTCTCGTGCCAGGGTTGCAGGAGGGCTGCTACTGGAGCGGGGGAGAACACTGGGGCAGGGCTCCGCAGATACGAGATGGGGGCACAAGTGGGCTGCAGGGCTGCGAGCGTGGTCAGGTGTCCTGGGGAGGCAGTGGGGTCCTGCCAGAGTCCGAAAGGGGAGCAGGACATGGGAGTGAATTTCTAGGCCTGCGTTTAACCTTAGCTCTGCCGTGTCAGAGTCTGGGCCCCCGTCCTGCATGGCCTTCCCTCTGGACAAAGCAGGTACTCCCAGTTGCACCCCTGGTATGACAGGACACAAGCCCTGGGAATGGTGTGGGGCCCAGAGTAAACACGTGGTTCAGAGGTACCACAGACAGGAAATTTACTGCGTGTCTCTGAGGAGGAGGAGGGGTCTGCTGGCTTGTGAGTGGAGAAAGGACAGAGAAGGATGGGGCTAGACCAGTCCCTCTGGGGCCATTGAGAAAAGCATGGGGGGCAGGAGGGTGTGAGGGTCAGGGTCGCGAGGACGGGGCGATCGGGAGGCAGCACAGAGGCCTGGGCAGGCAGCACTACCTGCAGGCCCGCCTGTCCGCCAGCGAGGAGCTGGGATGCCATGGGTGCCAGGAGACTGCCCCACGGCCCTGTGCCAGCTGGACGGGGGTGGGGCGCACGCGGTGTAGCATCCTGGGCAGCGGGGTGGGGGTGTGCAGGCCAGTGTTCCCGGACCTGCCGTTGTGGTCCGGCGCAGTAGGGGCCCCAGCAAACAGCCACTCCTCAGATGCTGCACCTGCCCCCACATCTGCACCATATCCCCGTTAGGTGGGGTGGCAGCAGGGCTCTTCGCGCTGGTGGCCTTGGCCCGATGCCCACCGGAGGACGTGGAGCGTGGTGCCAGCACTCTTCTCTTTGCAGGCCCCAGAGCCCCTGAGCTCTCTCAAGTCCATGGCGGAGCGGGCAGCCATCAGCTCCGGCATCGAGGACCCCGTGCCAGCGCTGCACCTGACTGAGCGAGGTGTGGGTCTGGGTGAGGCGGAAGGCGGCTGGAGAGCGGGGGCACAGGCCCCCCACCAGCCTCACAGAAGGGCCTGTCCCCATTCCCCCCACAGACATCATCCTGAGCAGCACATCTGCCCCACCAGCCTCCGCGCAGCCGCCCCTACAGCTGTCAGAGGTGAACATCCCACTGTCCCTGGGCGTGTGTCCGCTGGGGCCTGTGCCCCTCACCAAGGAGCAGCTGTACCAGCAGGCTATGGAGGAGGCTGCCTGGCACCACATGCCTCATCCCTCAGACTCAGAGCGCATCCGGTGAGGCACCGGGACCCCTAGGCACGTGGGAGGTGGTCCAGGCCAGGGACCTGGTCCCCTGGTCCCGGGACACGAGGTCAGGCCGGGCACTGGACTTGGGGCTGTCCATGAGAGCTGGGGTCCGGGACACTTGGGGTGGGGATGACCAGGTGCTGGAGACCTTGCCCCTGAGCAGTGGGGCACAGGGGGCAGGTCGTGGCTACGATCCGGTCCACGGACCACAAGGCCTGTTGGGCATGGCCACCAAACCTCCTGTCCCTTCACAGGCAGTACCTCCCCCGGAATCCCTGCCCGACGCCCCCCTACCACCACCAGATGCCACCCCCACACTCGGACACCGTGGAGTTCTACCAGCGCCTGTCAACAGAGACGCTCTTCTTCATCTTCTACTATCTGGAGGTACAGCAGGGCCCCCGGGGCAGCCTCGGGCCCCCCGGCTTCGCCGCCACCGCCGCCGTCCCCCCTCGGGCTGGAGGGGTGAGGTGGGTGCCCCACTGCGGCCACCGGGACCGCACCCCCTCCCCATCCCCCAGTCCTGCCCTCCCTGCCCCCATTTCCCCCACAGGCAGACCCGTCCCTGTCCACACACTTCAGCACAGACATGTCTGTGTTGAGGTCGAGGGCCAGGTCGGTCCACTGCGGGGACCAGGGAGCCTCAGCCCCACTCCGGCTGCCCGTGGCTGTGCCCACAGTGTCCATCCCCATGCAGTCTTGCCAGCCCCTGGAGGCCACTAGGGAACTGTCCCCTCTGCATGACCCCAGGGAGTCGTGACAAGCTCCCCCTCCCAGTCCCAGTCCTGCCAGGGGAAGCTTTCTAACCGTCCTCCGCACTCAGCACGCAGTAGTTTTTCTTCTCTTGAAGCTGCTCTGAGCGGTTTATACCCGCTGACCAGCAGTGGTAGGTTCCATGCCCCAGCCCCTCAGCAAGCGGACTGACCGGCCCCACCTCAGCCTACAGTGGGCCCCGGGTCAGCCTGAGGCCCTGTGCCCCGTGCCTCCACCAATGTGGGGGCCCCCTGACCCCTGCTTCCACCCTTCCTCCTCCAGGGCACGAAGGCGCAGTACCTGGCAGCCAAGGCCCTGAAGAAGCAGTCGTGGCGATTCCACACCAAGTACATGATGTGGTTCCAGAGGCACGAGGAGCCTAAGACCATCACCGATGAGTTTGAGCAGGTGAGGGCCCCTCCCACCCCCTGCCTCCAGCATGAGCCCTGTGCTCTGCGGGGGGGCCCCTGTCATCATCTCCTCTCCATGGGCTGCTAGTGGTCCCGTAGCCCCTGGGCCCATACTGTACCTGCTGCCTCCCACCTGGGAGCATGAGCCGCTCCCCGACCCGTCCCCCCTCGCCCAGCAGAGCTGGGGCTCTGCAGCACACACGAAGGGGGATGCTAATCAGAACCCCCATCTGTTGCACTCCACTTGGGTTTGAGGCCAGCCCAAGCTGGGTGACCTTGGGCGAGTGGCTTGGACCTGTCTCCCTCTCCTCACACGTAAACACAGGCTGCCACACCCCGTGTGCAGTTGTTACCAGGACTGAGTTAATGACGTGTAAGTACTTAACACGACCACTCCGTGGTCAGGTATCAGGCATCAGGCATGTATTTCGTTTCCAGTAACTCTGAATCACTATATTCCGCATTGGTCTCTTCCACCAAATATTTGCCCGAGGCCAAGTACTGAACAAAGCCCTGTCCTCCTGGAGCTCAGTCCCCTCACCTCCCTTCTTTCAGCTTCCTTGCAGCATTTCAGACAATCACGCAGACCCAGCCTCCTTCCCCATCCTCTCAGCTGTTAACCAGATTCCCTGTCCCATCTTGGTTTGGGCCCATGCACTCCTCCAAGTGCCCGTCAAGGCCTCCCTCCTTCAGAAATATCACACCACCACGATCACCAATAAAACATCTGTCCCAACAGCGTGCCTGGCTGTAGACTGAGCCTGTTCCGTTCTCTCGGATGGGGTAACGGCCTCAGGGTTGTGTGAAAACTAAATGCTAGGACCCAGCTCGGGCACCGAGCGCCAGTTCTGGCCCTCACGCCGCAGCCATCCAAGAAGCTGCAGACACTGTGTAAACGTGCCTGGGGTGGAGATCCAGCTGGGGCCTCTCCGCGCCTCCCCGTTCCCTCTGACAGGGGCAGGAGAGCCTGAAAAGAGCCTGGTGAGGGTGGAGGGACACGGCCTGTGCATGCAGGGCCCCTGGCCCAGCACCTGGCACAATCTGGCCCTGAGCTCTGTCCCCTTTGTCCGTGCAGCCCAGAGCCCCTGCACCTCCTCGCCCACTCACTGACCACCTTCTCCCCTGGCCAGGGCACCTACATCTACTTTGACTACGAGAAGTGGGGCCAGCGGAAGAAGGAAGGCTTCACCTTTGAGTACCGCTACCTGGAGGACCGGGACCTCCAGTGACACCGGCCCCTTCCTCCACCCTCCCCACCCCCCCGCATGCTGACACCCACCCCCTGCCCAGGCGAGGGCCCTGCCCTGGAAGACTGGGGGAGGCCCCAGGCCAGGGGCAGCCCTCTCCCCCAGGAAGCAGCCCCACCTGGGGGCCCCGGGGGCGAGGGCTGCCCCCTCCTCCCCTCCCCAGTGAGGGACATTTTTTGGTAAACCTATTTTCATTTTGGAAAATATTTATGAATAAATAGTTTTATATGACGGCTGGCAGCTACGGCCTCTCCTCTCCCCCCAGGAGTCAGTGAGCACTTGGGTCTTGCTGGCGGGACGCCGGGCCCACTGGGGGTTGAACTGGGAGTTGTACCGCCTCCGCCGTTCATCGGCCTCCTCTTCAGGTTGGTCTTCCTGGGGGGCTGTGCCTTGGACTCGGGCCAGCAGGGCCTCTGCACGAGCCCGTTCCGTTGCTTCCCGCCTAAGACGTTCAGCTCGAAGCTGGTCCAGGGATGGGGGCCTGGGGGAGAGGAGTCAGGTCAGGAAGTTCACAGCCCCTGGAACACTCCCCCAACCCCCACCTTGCAGCAGACGTTCTGGACTGTGAGGCCTGGGGGTGGGAAGCTGGCTTCATGCTGCGCACCAGGATCCCATCACCGCCCTTTACAGTCAGTGCCTCTCCAGATCCAGAAAGCTCCCTGTTAATCAGCTGAAACAACACATCCAGGCTTCAGTTTCCCCTTCTGTGGATGACCCAACTGTCTGCTTGGGGGGTTGTCCTGCTGGGGACACAAACCTGCTGACCCCATGGCTCTCAAACTCAAAACCCCCGAGACCTAAAGCTTAATGGGGTCTAACTACTATTTTGCATGGAAACACCAAAAAAAACTCAAAACGAGGCTAGGTGTCCTGTACCTGCAGTGTCTCCCCAGAAGCCACCGGCCACTCCAGTGAACACTGCCTAGGGATCTCAGGAAAGCAGGCTTGCCGTGTCAGGGTCCCAAAACTGCATGTGGAGAGCGGCCTCTCAGCCGCGCAGCCCCAGTCCTCAAGCCCACAGGCCAGCCCAGCTTGCTTACCCTCCTGGCCGCTGCTTCTCGGGCACCCCCTTCCCCTTCATTTTGTGGCCACCATCCTCTCCGCTGTGCCGCCGCTTCCTCCGCAAATGCTTCTCCATCTCCCGAAGAGGGTCCAGGCGGTTCTTGATCTTCTCATCTGGACCTGGGCCAGGCTGGGGGGCCCCTCGCCCCGGGGGGAGCTGGTACCAAGGTGGCTGAGTCTGGGCTTCCGCTGCACTCTGGCCCAGGTATGTCAGGATGCCCAGAGCTTTCTCCTGCCTCTCCTGAGGGGAACAGACCACACGACACCTGAGGCTCCTGGACAGGCAGAACCAGCATTAGCCAGCCCAGCAATGTGTTAAGGACAGTGGGGCTCATGCCCTGGACAGTAACAAGCATCGGGGAAGGACAGGGTACAGTCGCTTTAGGGTTCAGAGGCAGGCAACTCTGGGGAGATAAACTGAAGACGGACCTGAAAGCAGCTCGCAAAGTAAAAGTGAGGCAAGACAAAGGCAAGATTAGGATCTGGTAGGAATCCCTGACAGCAGGTGAGGTGATGGACACTGAAAGAGCTCCGTAACCTTCCCCTAACCCCTAGAGGGCCCTGTCCCATCAAGGGGTTTATACCTAACAGTCCCATAGCTGGGCGGGGAGGGGATTCCAGCACCCACTTCCAAGCCCCTTGCAGGCCTGGATGGCAATAACCCAAACTCCTGAGTGCGGTGTTCCATACTGAGCTCATCTCATCACCATCCACCCCCCAACCCCCGGCCCCCCGGCCAACTATTCCAGTCAGTCACCCCCAGGCTCTACCCAGGACTCACTAGGTGGGGGGCCAGCTTACTTTCTCCAGTCGCTTTTCTTCCTCGTACTCTTTATTGCCTCTGGTCTCCCCTTTCCCTTCCTCCAGCAGCTCCCGAAATAGGTCCACAGGGCCAGAACCGCGGGCTCCCGCCTCTGCTGATTCGAGCTCAGGGAGAGAGCTCCGGTGCCTGGCTTTGTTCCGCAGGAATTCTGTGCGGGCCTAGGGAAAAGAAAGTTACAGGCAGAGCATTCAGAACCTAGACGGGACTCCAAGAACTGGGAGACGGTTTCTGAGTATGTCGGAGGGAGCCCCAGTGCTGGTGCTGGGGGCTGTAAGGAAGAGTACATGGACCGGGGAGACAGGGGAAGGACGCAACACCTGGGCCTGTACGCTGCCGCTCGGTCAACCAGTAGGGTCCCAGGCTCAGGTGACAATCAAAAGAGCTGTGAAGGCAGCCCAAAACAGGGGAGCGGGCGACCGGAACTACAGGTAGGGCTCCCAGTCACCGCCCCGGAGACGACGAGCAATCTCTACTGACAAAAGCGAACTTTAAGAACGCAGATCACCTCCGGGCCCGACTGGACAAAGGATTGCAAACTAGAGATTAGCAGTTGCACCGTAAGCCCCGGGGGGGGGGGGGCGGCAAGGAGCTCGCCCCACCGTCGTGGCCCTTCGGAAGTCATCCCCCCTCTGCACAGGCGGGACATTGCCCCTCCAACCACGAATGGTGCTTGAGAGGCCGCAGGTCAGGCGCTCTGCGAGCACACAGTAGGCGCTCAACAGGGAGGTTGCGCAGGCAAACTAAACGGGACCGAGTTTCCTTGAACTGCGCAAGGATTCCTTTTTTCACCAGCCCCTCCTGTGCCAGGCACTCTGGCCTCGCGAACTACGCGAGTGGGAGAAAACCTGGGCAAGGGGGAGGCGCAGGTGGGGCCCCCCGCAGCGGGTCGGGAGTTGGCACTGGGAGATGGGGAGGCGGAGGCCACGCAGGTGGGGCCCGGCGCTTTCAGCCGCGTCCAGCCCCGCCGGCCTCACGGGACGCAGCGCGCCTGCGCGCCACCCCAGCATCCGGCCCCTCCCCACACGCCTGCGCGCTCGGCCCGGGAGTCCCGCCCGACCGCACTCGGGGCTTACCTCCTGCTGGGCAAGCAGCACCCTCCGCTCCCGCTCTTTCTCCTCCTCCCGGGCCTGAGCCTCGTCACGCCGCACGCGGGCCACATTGTCCTTGTTCCGGACGTGCCAACTCTTCTTGGGCAAGATATTCATGGCGTCTCAGCCGTCCGCCGACTGGCAGGCCCGCCTCCGAGTACTTCCTATTGGCGAGACGATAACCCTCCCTGTGGTTCCTGCCGCAGTCACGGATTGGTCCTGGGCTGACTGCCACGCCCCCCAGTCCGTAGCGACAGCTTATTGGCTGAGATGTCGAATTTGTGGTTGGCGTAGCTTAGCAACCGCCTCTTATCAAGCGTCCGAGCCCATCACGTGTCCCCGCCCCGAAGCTACCGGATGCGGCAGCTGATTGGCTGGCATGCGCGTCCGGTCCTCGAGGCCTCTACATTTGATTGGCCTGTGTCCTGCTCTTCACCCGCCCCCAGCCCGATCCTCAGGATGCAAGTTACGAGGAGTGCTCTGAAGCCTGTGCTGCCTTTATTGAAGCGCGAAGGAGGTTTGCCGGAGAGTGAGGGACCTGGCAGCGTTGGGGAGCTCCAGAGCCCCGGAAATCTCCGAATTCCAGGGCTGTGAGGGCTTGGGGTCTTGTCCAGTTCTCTCCTCTTAGAGACGACGTGCCGGAGACTTACAAAGGGAGGCTGGGGAGGTCAGAGAGCCCCTCTGGCCGAGCTCAGGGCCACGGCGCGCTGTGCTAGGAAGACCTTATTCCGCGCCTCCTGAGTAAAGGGTAAAGAGAGAGGTGAGACAGACCTCCCCCGCTACTTCTTTCTATAACCAGGACCTCTTCCCACGAACCCAGTCTGGCTCACCGTCTCTATCTGGCGTTTGAGCTCAGAGATGAGACGTCCGTAAGAGTTAGCCAAGGCCAAGGTATATGCCATCAGGATGCTAGAGGAGACAAATGGAAGCCAGAACGCTCCTGGAGTGTCTTCAGGGTAATGGCTCCTTAGAAACCAGGGATCCGGACCCCCAGCCCCACCTCCCTCAGACCCAGGAGACCCTGGCCCCCCAGCTCCCTTCTCCCTCAGACCCAGGAGTCCAGGACCCAGCACCCTCCTCCCTTGGAAAGAGGCAGTGGGGTCCCCAGGGCACACAAACTCAAATCCAGGAGTCTGGGCTCCATCACCTGGAGATTAACAGAAGAGGCACGGCAAAAGCCTGGGTCCCCAGGAAAAAGAGAAAGTCCTGGACGGTCTGCGGGAGGGTGTAAATAGACTCAGGGATGTGGGCCCAGATGGACGACTGCCCTCGGAATGGACCGCACAGCTTGGAAGGTGGGATCCTGAAGAGCGCAGAGACAGGCAGTGTTCAAGGATGGCGGCGATTCAGAATCCTGGATGAGGGTGGAGGGGGCGGGGGCAGGCGCCTCTCACACTTACAGGAAAAGGCTATAAAGCACGGGAACAGCGGAGATGGCCAGACCCAGGAGAAGGACCAAGGGGAAAAAGAAATTCACTGTGGAAGCCCGAAAGGTGCGGGAGGCCGGGGAGCAGGTGGAGAAAAGGGTGAACTGTGGCGAGAAGGAGACACAGGACTGTGAGTCCTAGCCTGTCCTTTTTCATCACCCAGGAGTCCTGGCCCCTTCTCAGTCAGGAACCGCAAGGCTCTAGTCCTTTTCTGCCATCAGATCCGGGAGTTTGGGTCCCCTCTTCCCTTGGACGGACAAGTTAAGACGCCCTAAACTCCTCCTCCCACATCTAGGAGTCTGTCCTCCAGACCCCTCCTCTTTCTAGTAGTTGGGGACCGTTGCTTCCATCCTCCTCCAGGACCCAGGAATCCGCCACACTCCTCACCTTTTTCAAATAGAAAAGTAGCAGGAACTTGACCGTGTTGAGCAGAGGTAGTAAAGGGCAGAAAAAACTCCCTACCCAGACCACCGTCTGCGCGTAGATGAGCCCGAGCACCTCGTCGGGCACCTGGAACTCCTGGGTTCCCACTACACGACCCAGCGCCCCGGGACAGAGGCCGCAGAGCAGTCTGGGGGCGGGACAGGGCGGGGCCGAGTCAGAGGCGTGGTGGCCCGCATTGCCCCGCCTCTGCCGTCCCGCCCACCAATCGGAAGTCAAGAAATCGAATAGGTGTGGGGCTTTCAAAGTCCTGGAGTGGGTGTGTCCAGAGGTCGACCCCAGCGGGCTAGAGGTAGGGGCGGGGACAGAGGGAAGTAACTAGGTAATAGAGGGGAGGGGTCTGCGGACAAAGGGCAAAGAGATGGAGCAGAGGCGGGGCTAGAGAAGGGGGTGGGGCACTGTGAGGGGCGGGGCTCTCACTTCCGAGGAAACTGGATGAGCAGCATGACAGCCAGGCCAGTCAGCAGATCAAACAGCAGGAGTTTGTACATCTCCTGCCCCAGCCGAGTCTCCCAGCACTAAGGAAGGAAGTCATGGGTCAGGAAGACCTCAGGACCCTGGCACCTAGAGGCGCAAGCATCCAGGTCTCCAAATCACAAGCATGTGAGAGCCTAACAATTCTTTCTCTGGGGCATGGGGGGCCTCAGTTTTTTTGTTTTGTTTTTGTTTTTACCATCTGTACCCTTGTCCTCAATGGGAGGGTTTCTAGCACCTTAAACTCCTCCTTCCTCTCAAACCTGGAGTCAGGACCCTCATAGACCCAGGATTCGGGGCCCCTCTCCTTCTCACCGGTAGTTCCTTGTAATTGTAGCCACAGGTTTTGCACTCCTCAGCCTCAGCCTTGCCCCCGCAAGTGATCTGATTCCAGAGAGAGAAGAGCAGAACAAGCAGGGAGGCCAGGCGGAGAAACACGGTCCTGGCAAGGGGAAGGGAAAAGGAATCAGCACTGACCAGTGCTCACCCGAAACTCGCCACCCGCAACAATGTGGAACACACGGTTCTCCCCACTTCACAGATGAAGAAACCTAAGCTCTGTGAACAAGAATCAGGATTTGAGTCCAGATCTCACTGGGTCCAGAATTCTGGGGATTTCCGTGCTTATGTATCAGAGCCAGTGTCCTTCAGGCCAGCCCTGCCATCATCCCCAGCACACCCCCAAAGGCTAGAACCTGAGTAGGATAAAAACAATCTGGCGGCTCCTGGTGTAGCCCTCCAGTGGGGCAATGAGCTTGAACACAGGTGGCAGTAAGAAGTTGACCCCAGAGATGAAGATGGACGGAAGGTAATCCACCCCAAGCTTGAGCAGTGGCATCTCCTGGACAAGGGGCATCTCCTGGGAGAGAGGGACCAAGCAAAGAGACCCTAGGGTTCTGGTCCTTCAGAACCTTGCTGAACATCCTCCCCCAGCCTCTTCCTCCAGCATCCCAAAGTCCAAGGTCCAAACGTACACCCCATCCCTCTTCCTAAGATCCTAAGGAATTATAGACTTCAGTCCCTTTTAACCTTGGAAGTGTAAGTGCTGGAACCACAGGACCCTTCTCCCCCAGGACCCTCCACACCTGCAGATCCACAGTGGCCCCTGTAGCCCAGTAGACTCCATAGAAGGCTGCTCCCAGGAGTGCAATCACCAGCAGATTGAGCAGAATGCGCACCGACCACATCCAGGCTTGCTGGCCCAGGGTCCGCACCGCAGCCTGGCGCCGCACCACAGCTTCCTCCAGCTCCACCTGAGGCCAGGAAAGATGTCCATTTGGGCTCAATTCCCCCAGGTCCTACAGAGGCCTTCTGTCAACCTGAACTGATACAGCAACACCCCTCTAAGGAATTCTACAATCCTTGTCACAGTGCCTCCTTGGTCCTCTAGGGGACAATTTAAATCTCCCGGTCCCGCCCCTCCACAGCCCCACCCAGCACCCCACAGGCCACGCCCCAGCACTCCACACCCTGCCCCCTCAAGGCCCCACCCAGTATCCCCCAAGCCCCGCCCTCTGAAGGCTGAGCTAACGCTCCACAGCCTGTCCTCCCACGCACCGCCCCCTGAGGCCTGGACCTGTGCTCGGTATCCTGCCCCCCTCACGCCCCGCGCCCTGAGGCCCAGCGCGCATGCCCTGTACGGAATTCCAGTTTTATCAAGCTCCTTCTGGCAGCTTCCGGCCCCGCCCCTTCCCCCTCAGCCCCCCCCCGCTTTTTCCTAGACCCTTCCTGCGTTTCTGAGCCCCACCCCCTCTCGGGGCCCCGCCCACGTACTGGGCCCCGCCCCCTCCCTACCTGCTTGTACATCCCCATCCCTAAGCGCACCTGCAACTCGTAGAGGATACTGCGCTGGCGCAGCTGCACGTGCGCATCCCCACAGAGGCCGAAGTCCCAGGCGGTGAACACCCGGTGGCTGAAGCTGGTCAGGGCCCCTGACTCGGCCAACAGCGTCTGTTTGAGTCCTGACACGGAGCTAAGGGAGGGGAGAGCCAGGAGACAGGGTGTGGAGGGTCAGTCATGAGTGCGGGGGCACCCCTCTTATGGGACACACGGGGAAATGAATCTGAGGACCTTGGGCGTTGGGGGCACCCCTCTTATGGGACACACGGGGAAATGAATCTGAGGACCTTGGGCGTTGGGCGAGCTGCCACCTAGCAAAGAAAGAGTCAGAGACCAAGAGAGAGATTCAGGGGCCGACTCGGGAAGACAGACACCCAGCAGATAGCGACAGAGCTCCAGAGAAAGGGGCACAGGGACCCAGAGTAAGAAAGACAAAGACCCTGGGGAGAGACACATTAAGAAGGGAGACTGGGAGACCAAAGGGGGTAGGATTCAGAGAAAGGGGGACAGTAAACGAAGGCAAGAGGTCTAGAGAGAGGGATCAGAGAAGTCTAGAGAAGGGGGTAGAGGAGGAAGGCCCAGAGAAAGGAGGGGAGATCTCCAAGGGGTGGGGCAAAGACCCAGGGAAGGGACAGAGAATCAGAGAGAGGGGAAAACACGGAGAAAAGTGGGCCAAGAGGCTCAATGCCCTGGTGCAAGCCCCTGGCCTCTCCCGAGTGGATGATTACAGATGCCTGCTCCCCAGTCTCTGATTCCACCTGCGCCCTCTTGAATCCATTCTGTTCCTGCGCCAGTGGAACCTTCTTTTTATTCAGATCAGATGGTCCTGCCCTTTAAACCCTCTTTCACAGCTTCTCCCTGTCCTTGAAAGTTAAGCTCCTTCCTAGCGCAACCAGCCAGCACGCACCTGATCTCGACCCCACCTAATTCCTGAAACTCAAATACTGTCCCTGCACCTTCTCCTCCTGGCCTTTCATAGCTCAGAACACTCCAAACCTCTTCTCACCACAGGGCCTTTGCATGTGCAGTTCCTGCTGCCTGGAATGCCCAGGTCTTAGTTGCTCACCTGACTGGTTCCTTCTCTTTCTGGTCTCTACTTACGGGTCACCTCTTCAGTCCTTCACTGATCGCTCCCTTTAATGAGGGTTCTTACGCTTTCTCTATCCCAGGGGGTGGCAAACTACAGCACCAGATTTTGTAAATAAAGTTTTATTGGAACACAGCTGCTGTTGCTTATTCTCTACAGCTGCCTTAGTCCTACAACAGCAGAGTTTAATTGAGACAGAGACCGTATGGCTGGAAAATGAACAAAAATATGAACATGTTTCTTATCTGGACTTTATCAGCAAAAAACTGCTGATCCCTGCTCTCTCTCCCCCATCATATCCTCCCGTTGGTTTTCTATATAGTACTGCTCCCGAACGGACATCACTGACTTGCTTTTTAATATAAAAGTTGCTTTCTATCTCTCTCTCTGTTCATCTCTGCTCCTGGGTGGTGAGGTGTACCCAGGTAGGGGGACCTCCATCTGATGTCCCAGGCATGGCATCAGGAGACACTCCACTTTTTCTAAGTCCTTGGTTTCCTTCTTGACCACAGTCCTGCCCCTGGAGGAACTCCCAATCTTGCTCGAAGGCCAGTGTGTCCCAGATCTGTGCCTACAGTCCAGACCCATCTGCAGAACCCATGTGTGCGACCACCTACTCACTAGTCCCTTGGTTTGTCCAAACGCCACTTCGGGATCAACCCACCAAAGCCACAATCCCCACTGACGTGGTTCTCTCTATAGCTCTCCCCTTCACATACATCCAGAGTCTCCCTTTTATATGAAGGACAGAACAGATGGAAGCGGTCCATGGTGCGAACAGAAAGGATGGGATGGGGGGAATTCAGGGGGATATGTGGCAACCTGAGGTCTTGAGGGGGCTTCTGGAGGCTGGTCAGGTATTATTTCTTGATACGGATGGCCACATACCCACCTCTGTTCTTGGGTTTCTGCATTTTTCTGGATATGTGAGATACTTTTTAAATGAAAAAAAAAAAAAGACAACAAATATTTGACAAGGGAGCCCACACACTCAGTGGGAGGGGAGGACAGTCTTCAACAAATGGGCAGCCATACACAGAAGAATGAAACCGCTTCCGCTTACATCACTCACAAAAAATAACTTGGAACGGATTACACACCTCAACATAAGACCTAAAGCTGAAAAAAGTCCTAGAAACAGAAATGATGGAAGACCTCTTTGACCTGTGCCTTGGGGGCGATCTTTTGGACAGGACACCGAGAGCGCAAGCAACAAAAGTAGACAGGGGCAAGCGGGGCGACCCCACGCATTAGATCTGCTGCGCAGCAAGGGAAACAATGCACAGAGTGAATACAAATGTTCCTGGGGAATAGGAGAAAATATTTGCCAGTCCTGATAGTGGGGTTAATAGAAAAAAACATTGAAAAAGAACACAGACAATATCCAACAGCAAAAAACAATTTTTCAAGGGGCCGAGAAGCTGACTAGACATTTTTCTGCAAACATCTAGAAGGTCAATGGGTGCTTGAGCAAGTGTTCATCATCACTGGTCAGCAGGGACGTGCCCATCAAACCCCAATGAGTGATCCCCTCCCACCCGTCGGGATGGCTCTCATCAAGAAGGCAAGACATAACACGTGTTGGTGAGGACGTGGAGAGCAGGGAACCCTCTTGTACTGCTGGGAACGTAAACTGGTGCGTCCCTGTGGAAAACAATATGGAGGTCTCCCTCCCCCTCCAAAAAATGATTTAAAATAGAGCTGCCATATCGTCCAGCAATCCCATTTCTGGGTATGTATCCAAGGTTAATGAAAAGAGGATCTCAAAGAGACATCTGCACCTCCACATTCACCGCATTACCAACAGTAGCCAAGATACAGAAACGACCTGATGTCTCCTGTCTCCCAACACTGGCTAGAGATGGAGGCAATCATGTTGCAATATATAAATGTATCAGTTCAACACTTTGTATGCCTTAAGCTTACACAATGTTATTTCTGTCCATTGTATCTCAAGAAAGCTAGGAGTAGGGAGTAGAAATTCAATTTAAAAAAAAAAGAAAGAAATAAAAACCCCAAATCAGCCACTGCCACCACCCTGCTCCAAGCAGCCACCGTCTCCTGCCTGGATTGTAATACCTTGTAACAATTCACCTGCCACGAGCTTGTCCATCCCTTACCCCCTTCCCTTCCTTCTTCCCTTCTTGCTTCTTCTCCCTCCCTCCCTCCCTCTTCCACAGAGCCAGAAAGGAAGAATCATTTATAAAAACCTAAATCAGATCAGGGTGATCTTCTGCTCAAGAACCTGCAGGGAGTCCCATCTCCCTCCAAAAGCCTCCAAATCCTTTACAGACAGCAGGTGCGTCTCCACCAGCTCCCCCCACCCACTCTGCCCTGGGCCCACAGGCTTCCCAGGGTGACTTCCAGCACACCACCCTGCTCCTGCCCTGCTCTGGCTGTGTTCTCTGCCTGCGATGCTCTCTGCCCGGGTATTTACTTGACCGATCCCTCTCCCTCTCAACGGCTTTGTTTAGAGGTCTTGTCTCAATGAGGCAGCCCTGGGCACCTAATAAGACAGCAGCCCGCCTCACCTGCTGTGTCTAGAGCCCTGATCACCTGCTTACATGCCCCGTCACTGACTCATGTATGGATGGCTGTTAATCACCTCTCTCCAGCTTATAAACTGTCAGCTCCACCGGGGCAGGACTCAGTCGGGTTTGTTTCTTGTCCTGTTTTGCCCACTGTCTAGAACACTGGCCAGCACATAGTAGGGGCTCAAAATGTATTTCTTGTGGGAATGAATGAACCACCCCAGTTTGTTTCCCATAGAGCACTTGCCCCTCCAGAAAAGAGGTGGTCACTTTGCTCGGCTACTATCTTACTTTCCCCTCCTAACCCCTAAGCCCCAGGAAGGAGAAACAGCCCATCGTTGTCCCTGGTCTTTAGCATATATGAAGCATTTTTAAGTGTGATTTCAAGTCCAACTGAGAGAAAGGGATCACAGAGTAAGACTCCAGATCCTTGGGGAGGGGTCTTCTCCCAGCACTAGTCTCTGCCCAGCTCCCCGGGGCCCCGGGGGACCGGTGTTACTGACCGATGAAGGATGAGCAGCAGGTCCAGGAGGCCAATGACAAAGACAGAGCATAGGTAGGTGACTGCCAGGTGTGGGCGGGGTGGGTAGAACCCATAGAAGAGAGGAGACCATTCTAGAAAACCCTGCAAAGGGAAAGCGCACCATGCAGTTGGGCGATCAGAACTGGGGGGCCCTGAGGCTCAGAGGGGCTCTCCCAGGGACGCACCTCTCCTGAGAGCAGGTTGAAGAGATGGGTGGGGAAGGCGACCAGGCCTTGGGGGTTGGGGTCGTAGAAGCCGCAGGGTGAGGAGGCGTTAGGGCCCGGGGGACCCGGGGGAGTCCCTTCCAGCCAGGTGGGAAGCAACGTCATGCAGGCCTTAAGTATGGACGCCAGCAGGTTGAGAAGCAGCAGGAAACGCAGCAGGGAGAAGTAGGATTCCGTGCCCGCGCCAAACTGGCCTGCAGGGGGAGCCAGAGAGGCCTGGGGCTCCTTTCCCTGTTGGGAGTCTGGGGCCTCCTCCCTCAGACTGGGGCATCCAGGCCCCCAGACCCTCCTCCCTCAGACCCGGGAGTCCAGACCCCAGCCCCCTCCTCCTCCACACTCAGGAGTCCAGATCCCCAGGTCTTTCTCCTTCAGACCCAGAGTTCAGGAGCCCAGCCCCTCCTCCCTCAGACCCGGAGTCCAGGCCCCCAGCCCCTCCTCCCTCAGACCCGGGAGTGGGACCCGCCCCAAGACACCAGCCTCAACCCCACTGCACCCCCGATTCTCTTCAGTGTCCACGCCCAGGGTTGCAAGGTGTGCAGGCCCGCCTTCATCTTCTCCTTGGACCGCCGAAGCCACAGGGCCCACTGCTCGCCTCTGGAACCCGATTTCTGAGCCCTCTGGTCCTTGGCATGGCTCTGCCTGGTAGGAAAACAGATTCAGAGCAGAATAGAAAGGGCCCAGCAGCCCCAGCTGGACACCACCCAAACGTAGCAACAAGACAAGAGCGGGACCAGGAAGTCAAAGGCAGCGTATTGGTGACTGGGGATACCCCGGGCCGACAGGAAGAGGCACAGAAGCCCGGCAGGGTACTCAGACTGCAGGGATCCCTGCACAGAGCTCCGGGCAAGCACGCAGCCTGCCCTGTAGGGACGCATTCGTCGGTGGCAAAGTGCCACAGGAAAACGAGAGCTCATCCTAGAAGTCTGGGAGGAGACACTGTGGGGAGAAAGGGGGTGATATGGGGCATGTGGGGTGCCTCTGGGTCCCAGGGAGGTGTCTCTTGCCCTCCGTGGAGTCTGCCTGGGAGCTCACCATGGGAACACTCTCAGTGTATACACAATGCCATGTACACTTTTCTGTAGGCAAACGTCATAAAGGGAAAGAAAAAAAGAAGGTATGATCCTGTGATTTATAAATATATATCTGGTTTCTGTCCCTGGCAAACCCCTGGGATGCCCTAAGTGATGCGATAAATGTGTCTTTTGTAAAATAAGTGAGGTGTTTTTGGACCCCAACTAAGAGTGGGGGCTGGTTGCTAGGGGACCTCTCCCGCAGCTGCAGGAAGAGAAGCAGGGCTGGGTGGTGCATCCCGTCACTAGTGGCCAAAGATTTCACCAAGCATGGCTGTGTGACAAAACACCCTAAATCCCCAGAACGATGGGGTTCAGAAAACAATTTCCAGACACACGACCCCATTCTCAGAAGGGCGTCACACCTGCTTCTTAGGTTCTGCTGTTTCTGGGAACATATGGTATCCCACAGGTATTCCCCACTTGCCCGAAGTTCCAGTGCTTTCTTTGTTTTCAGGAAAGACGCACAGGACTCTGCTCTATGCAGAGCAGGTTTACGAAAGGTTTGCTAGGACACTGTGCTTGGGATAGCGGGGGGGCACCTCTCAGTGCTGACCTAGCGGCCAGCACGTTCATTGTTCCCCAGCCCAGCGAATCATGCAGACCTGGGAGGGAAAGAAGGAAGAGTCCGGAGGCAGAGACAGACTTACTGTAGAGAAGGAAACATGAAGAACAGATTTCAGGCCCAGGGAGAAAGAGCTTGAGCAGAGACGGAGACTGTGAACCCGGCCGAGGGAAGAGTCCCAGCGTCAGGGAGACAGGACTTCTTGGAGTCAGAGAAGCAGAGACGAGGGCATGGGTGAAAGATGCCAAGAAAAGCAGGGAGAGTCCCAGTAAGAAGGAGACACAGCGCCAGCAAGCCCAAGGATGGCCCTCACCTGGCTGGGAGGTGGGACAGGAGAGACTCACCTGTGTGCCCGGCGGGCCTGCAGGGGCCAGGGCAGTTCCCGGGAGGGGAGGGGCTCCTCCAGCTCCTTTTGGGCGGCTTCTGCGATGGCCTGGATATTCCTGTCTCCATCTTCTTCCTCCTCCTCTGATGCCCCCCATGGCAGAACCCCAGGGCCTCGGTACCGAAGGGTAGCAGCACTGGGGAGCTCATTCAGCACAGAAGAGAGGGACGGGCCTGGGGCAGGACAGCAGGGGCTGGGAGGCGTAGGAGTCCCAGCTTCCGCTCCCTCCTCCCTCAGACCAATAGTCCAGACCCCCAGCCCCTCCTCCCTCAGACCCAGGAGTCCAGACCCCCAGCCCCTCCTCCCTCAGACCCAGGAGTCCAGACTCCCAGCCCCTCCTCCCTCAGACCCAGGAGTCTGGGCCTCCTGCCCCGCAAGCACCCAAATGTGGGCCCTCTAGGCCCCTACTATCTCAGGACTGAGAAGCTCACTCTTCAGCTTCCTTTTAAAGCTTATTCAGTTTTTGAACTTGGCCCCCCTCCCTTGAGACTGGAGTCTGCATCCCCAGGACCCCCATCCTCTGGTTCCCCTCTCTCTCAAAACTACCAGGAATCGAAATCCCTCCCCCTTTTGCCCTCTGGACCCTGGAGTTCCGGCCTCCTTTCTCTGCCTCCCTCAGGATTTCCACCAGCCCCTGGGGCTGGGTCCCCCCACCCCCCACTCCCGCACCTGCTCTGGCTCCCCGGGGTGCCGGCCACCCTCCAGAGGAGCCCCGGGCCTCCGGTTCCCACATCGGGCACTTTTCCACGGCCCCAGGTGAAACTGCTTCCGTCTCCAGCGGCCAGCCGGGCGGGGACTACGCCAGGGAAGGCAGGGACTGGGGCAGGTCCGTACCTGGCCACCAGGTGGCTGGGGGCGGGGAGTACCATCAGGACGGCTGCTCCAGAAGGTCCCCTGGGAACGGAAACCCCCTGATGCCCGTGTGTCTCCTGGGAGCAGAGCCCATCACCCTGCATCCGGGGGAGCCCCATACCTATGATCACCCCCACACACACATACGGTCTTTGTGAGACATTTTATTGGGGGGGGGTTCACACATTCCGACCTTATTCTAGGCCAGAGAATGACAAGAGGGTGACAGAAGCGCTGTGACCCTGAGGTGGCTCAGATGGAAGCTGCAAGAACCATGTCCAAAGGCCGGCTCCTCGGTGCCTCAGTTTCCCCGTTATGAAATGGGAGGGTAATGTTCCCTTCCAGGCCTGAAACACTGTTCCGTGAATGTGGGGCAAAAGCCTGGGGAGAGAGGGTGGCTTTCCCAGAAGCTGCCCTCCAGCCGGCGCCCCGGAAAGCAGAATCCGTCTGGGAAACCCCGTGGCCCCGGGGGTCCCTGCTGGGGGCGCTGCAGGGAGGGCAGCGCGCTCTGGACGCCGCGGTGGGGACAAGGGGAGATTCTCCTCTGGACAACACCTTGACTTTCCAGGAGGGATGACAGCTTACTGAGCCCTCAGGGCAGACAGGGGAGCAGGGGGAGCCCCCCGCCCTGCTGCTTCGGAGGCGGGGGGTGGGGGGGGCGAGCTGAGGAACGGGAATCCTCTCCAGGCCCCCAGCCAAATTCAGCGCTTTCTGGGAAAGGAGACAGCAGCCTGGTTAACGGAATTCCCAGCCAAAAGCTTGGTGGCCAGACTGACGCGCAAAGGGAGTGCGGTGGCGGCTGACTCTTGCCTACTCCTCCCGGAGCTTTTCCGGGGCAAGGCTGGCGGCCGGGGGCGCGGTCTTCCTCCGGCTGGGGCCGCCCCCGCCCAGAGCCAGCCCCAGCCCCAGCGCGACCGCGGCCAGGACGTGCACGCAGAAGTAGACGGAGGCCCAGTACCGGAGGGTGTCTCCCAGGGACAGCAGTACAAAGCCCATGCACATGTAGTCGTAGGCACGCATCTTCAGGAACCAGTGCACCCAGTCCCACGCCTTCTGGCCCCCGGGGCTCAGCCGCCCCCGCAGGGCTGACTCCAGCCTGCCCTCGGCAGCCAGGCACAGCGGGATGGTCAGGAAGCTTAGGTAGTAGCCAGGGTGGAGGCCATGCCAGTAGGCGCTCAGCAGCATGGTCCAGGCGCTCCTGGGGGGAGAGGTTGCAACTCAGGACCCGGGAGCCCAGCCCCAAGTCCCTCCTCCCTCAGACCGGGAGTCCTGACTCTAGGCCCCTCCTCCCTCAGACCCAGGAGTCCAGCCCCCAGCCCCCTCCTCCCTCAGACCCAGGAGTCACTACTCTCTAGAGCTTCAGGAACCCAGTTAATCCTCTCAGCAGATCTTTCTTTAAGACCCATGAACCTGAGCCCCCAGCCACTTCCTTTTGGGGATCAGTGTAATTTCCAATTCAGGAAGACTCAGAAATCTCCAATCACTTTCCCCTCTTTTTATGGACTCAAACATGCTCTCCGTTAATGACCCACAAATTCAGGCTCTGGTCCCACTTCCACGGAAGACGGAGAAATGAGAGCAGGCTGTGCCATGGACTGTGATCTGGGCTGGGGAAGGGGGCTCTTCCTTGTCTTCGGGTCTATAAAAAGGGGAGCTTTCTTCCTGTTGCAGTGATTTCTCTAGTGGGTTCCTCGCAGTGTGTAGCGCAGCCTGGTTTAAACTAATTCATGAACACAACTTTCTTTTCTACCTCTGGTGGAGAAAGAGCCCTATGGGTTGGGAGCATTTAGGTGAGGGTCCCCGACAGGGGGAAGCAAGGCAGTGGGTCGCACATGAATGGGCGCTGGGCACCCAGAACTTCACGCAGGCGAACCTGAGCTCTGGGCTTCGGTCCTACTCGGCACCCCCCCACCCCCGCCCGTCTGGCCGCTCCTCTGTGCAGTGACCGCTCTCCAAAGAACAATGTTCCCTCCACCCCCACCCCTTCCCTCTTTCCGGTCTCCCTCCAGTGGTTCCAGCTGGCTCTCACTTGCCTCTCACTGCTGGAGACTTCCTCCTCCTGCCCTGCTCAACACAACCCTTCGTTGTACATCATCTGATACAAGAGATCCTCCATCCGCCTCACAACACTTGGTTCACTTGGCTCCCACTTTCATGACTGTCTTCCTAGCTCACTGGTTGTGACTTTGCCGGCTCCTCCTCGTCCCTAGTCCACACCAGGATTTCTACATCTCCACACTGTGGACATTTGGGGCCTGGATGGATGATTCTGTGCTATAGGCGGGCTGTCTTGTGCCTCCCAGGCTGGAGGAGCAGCATCTCGGGCCTCTAACCCCTGGCCGCCAGCAGCACCTCCCAGCAGTGCCCCCCAGACTGTGGGATGATGGCTCCCAGCTGAAAACCTCTAATGCAAACACTGGGCTTTGCCCCGATGCTCAGCTCCAGAGCTTTTGGTATCGCCACCACCTGAGAACACTGGAGTGACCACTTCTTACCCTGACCTTCTCCTGCAGGTCTTCAATGTTATCCATCTAATGCCCCATCCAGTAACCCTGGCTGAACGTGACCATCACCCTGGGCTTGGTGACCTCAGACCCAACGGGGTCCCTCACCTATCCCGCTCCTGCACCCACCTCCCTCCAGATCTCCCCACCCCCAGACTGGCCCTTCTGGGCCCTTAGTCCCCCACAGCCAGCACCTGGCAGGACGCTACCTCCTCCTCCCCACACCCATCATAAGCCTGGCTCTGAGGGGCGCCTGGGGCCACGAGCAACTGCTTCCAGCGAAGACGTGTCAGCTGCGCCCCAGCAGCCTCATCTGCCGGCTCTGGGAAGACCGAGGGATGCCGGTGGGTTAGATCACCTCGCTGGGCCTCCATGTCCTCCCAAGTCCTGCGTCCTAAGGCTGCGAACAGCACAATGGCCACACTCGGCTCCCACCGGAGAAATACCACATGAGTGACGAGAAAAAGCTAAGATGTGGTGACCCCTCACATAGCGGGCCCTACAGTGAGGACATGGCACACTTTACCGCGCTTCGCCCTCACCGTGAACTATGTAGCTGTTTACATCATTCTCCCCATTCAAGAGTTGGAACAAACACAGGCCCCCTAACTCAGTAAGCTTTCTCTGGAGCTGGCGGGGCCAGGATTCCAGAATCTGGCCAGAGTCCACAGGATTCAGTACGCTGCTTCTGTCGAAGGAGGCCGCCTTTACAGAGGTGGAAACTGAGGCCCAGGGAAGGGGAGCGGTCTAGCCCCGGAGCAACGCGAAGCCACAGCAGGGAACCAGCCTCAAGAAACTACAACTCCCATGATCCTCAGGGGCGGCGGCCTGCAGGAAAGCCGTGGGCAGCCTCACGTGCTGCCGGGAGCTGTAGTTTCATGTTTTCCCCGGGGGCCGGCCAGCTCACCTGAGGACATAGGAGCGGGCGGGCGCGCTCTTGTAGATATACTGCGCCAGCCACCACTGCACCGTCATGTTCCAGTACCGCATGCCATCCCGCACCCGCACGCAGAAGTCCGTGCCGTAGCAGTCGATGTTGCGGATGGTCTCATAGTCGTACTCCAGCGAAGCCGCCTTCTCCGGACTGGGGGGGTGGAGGGTGAGGGTGGGGGACATACATGCAGCTCAGCCACGCCCCCTCCCGACGCTGGCTCCTGTCCCAGCCCCGGCCGCTCAGGAGGGGATCCTGGCCAGGGAAGAGCTCTGGCTGCCACGTGTGCTAGGGCAACAGGGGAGGGTAGCTCAGCGGGAGCCTTTTGGGGGAGGGAAGACGGGTGGGGGGGGCACAGTTCACCAACAGCGGGGTCCTCCTCCTCTTGGTAAGGGGGCTGCAGCAGCAACAAAGGCCTGGAGGGGCTATAGTTGCTAAGCTACGAGTCCTTAGCAACCTGGCCCTTCACTGCTCTAGATGCTAGGGAAAGGCCATTCCTCAGCAGCCAAGCTCACTACATTCCCAGGGGCCTCCAGGTGTGGTCCCTTCTAAGTGGTCCAGATGCTGTGATTGCTACGGAAGGAGCATCCCTAACAAGGAGAGGGTTTGTGGTTGCTAGGGAGATGTTTTAGACCCACGTGACACCTGGCCGGTCTCTGTTGCTAGGGAAAGGGCATTCCTTAGCAACAAGGCCTGGGATGTTTAGAAACGCTTCCAGAAAGGGCCCTTCGTGGCTATTGGTCCCTATGACTGTTGAAGAAGTGTCATCTCCAGCAATACAGTGGTTCCTGAGTCCCTGGTGCCAACAACCCCAGCAGTGGTGAACATTCCACCCCCACTGGAACCACTGGTGGCTTCTGATAATGGGACAGGAGCCATCTACTGAGAGCAGGGCCCAGCATATTTAGAAAAGCCTTCAATTCCTGCTTGACTTTTTCTGGGAGACACCCTCTCTAGTGACCAGAGGTCCACCACAGTTACTAGGGCAGTGGCCAAAATCGTGTGGGGGTGCTGCTTCCCCCCAATGGAATGGCTGTCCATGACAACTAGGGGATGGCCCCACCTGAGCAAGGAGGAATTCATAATTTGCATAAATGGGCTGCTCCCTGTAGTCCTAGCCCCAGGCAGAAGGCCACCGCTGGTTGCCAAGAACAGTGGGGAGGTCCATTCCCTGTTGCTGGGAGCATCATTTCCCTAGCAACGTAGGTACAACACTTCCTTAGCAACAAGACGCCCCTAATTACTGGCTTGGGGTGGGAGGGGGGTCTGACATTGTTAACCAGGTCAATTCATCATTACCAGGGTATGTCCCAGGCAATGGTAGGAAAGCGACCTGCGGTGGCTAGGAGTATCACCCCCACCCTCGCTAGAGGGCAGCACGTTCAGGGATGCCATTTCCTTAGAAAGCGCAGGCTGCCAGGGGACCCCATGGCTGGGGAGAAGGGGAGCGGGGTTCTAGCAGCAAAGGGCAGTCTGGTGGGTGGGGGTGGGGGTAAGCCAGTCCCGGGGCAGGAAGAGACAGACCAGGTTGCTAGGGAACCGCTTCCCTAGCAAAGAGGGGCAGGCCAGTTGCTAGGGAACCACTGCCCTAGCAACAAAGAGTGGGCCCAGCCCAGCCCAAAGATGGTATCCCAAGTAACCAGAACAACGGAGTTACTGGGGTGACACTTCCATGGCGACATAGGGGAGGCACATGGTCGCTAAGAAGCCACCTTCCTTCTCCTGACAAAAGACAGCAGTCCACCATCCCGAGAGGGAACAAGCACAAGGGGCAGCGGGAGGTCCCGGGAGTGCTGCTCCCTAGGAGAGGGGCAGGTCCCTAGGCCAGGGGCAGGTGGGCTGTGGTGGTCAGGGGCGACACTGCACTGATAACAGGTGGTGACCCCGCCCCCCTGCTCCCCCACTCTCCTCCCTGCTAGGGGCAGGGCCAGTTTGTGCTGATGGGGCCTGCCGGGTCTGGGGAGGCCTCCCTCCCACTGCCTGACCTGCTGGGGGGTGGGCATTGGAGGGTGGGGCCGCCCCCGGCCCGGGCTTTGGCGGCCACGGGGTAGGCCCCGAAGCCGGCGGCAATGCAGCCGCACTCGGCGGCAATCCAGGCCACGTAGAAGCGCATGCGGAAGGCGAAGAAGACGGGGACCATGTAGAAGAGGCGGGCGGGCAGCGGGCGGGCGTAGAAGGCGTCCTCACGCACGGCCTCCAGCGGGAAGAGGTGCGAGGACAGCAGGAAGAGCAGCCCGAAGAGCGGGGCCGGCCAGGCGCGGCGCAGGAGGGGCCGCAGGCTGGGCACGGCCCCCGGGAAAGGCTGCTCCAGCCAGTCCAGGTACGTGCGGTAGCGGAAGAACGGGCCTGTGGCGGGAGGGAGGGAGGGAGGGGGCAGCTGGTCAGACGCTTGGGGTCTGGAGGCTGGGGGCCTGAGACTGGGGAGCTGGGGTGGGACGGGGAGGAAGCAGAGACTGGCGAAGGGGCCCGAGACTGCAAACTGGATGGGGGGGGGGGGGATAAGCAGACTTGTGGAGGGGGCAGCTGGTCAGAACTCCTAGGGCTGGGAGGGGGGCCGCAGCTCAGGGTCTGGAAGCCCAGAGGGTGGGGGATGAGTATGAAACCTGGAACAAGGGGAGGGAGACTCAAAGGGACAAGAAGCCAGTGAGTTGGGAGGCTCTTGATCTTTGGGGTCCTGAGTTCCAGCCCCACGTTGGGTGCTGGGTGTGGAGGGGACTTAAAAATACAATCTTAGGGGTCCTTGGGTGGCTCAGGTCATGGTCCCAGGGTCCTGGGATTGAGCCCCGCAGCAGGGATTGAGCCTCTCTGCTCAGCGGGGAGCCTGCTTCTCCCTCTCTCTGCCTGCCTCTCTGCTTACCTGTGATCTCTGTCAAATAAATAAATAAATAAATAAAATCTTAAAAAAAAAAAAAATCTTAAGGGGCCCTGGGTGGCTCAGTCTGTCTTCAGCTCCAGGTCATGATCCCAGGGTCCTGGGATCAAGCCCCACATCGGGTTCCCTGCTTGGTGGGAAGCCTGCTTCTCCCTCTCCCACTCCCACTCCCCCTGCTTGTGTTCCCTCTCTCACTGTCTCCCTGCCAAATAAATAAAATCTTAAAAAAAAAAAAAATACAATCTTAAGTGTGGTGTGTATACATAAAGGAATATTACTCGGCCAACAAAAAGAATGAAATCCGGTCATTCACAATGACGTAGATGGAACTAGAGAGTATGATGCTCCGTGAATAAGTCAGAGAAAGACAAACACTGCATGATGTCCCTCATATGTGGACTTTAGGAAACAGAAAAGGGGAACACAGGGGAAGGGGAGAAAAAGAGAGGGAAGCAAACTGTAAGAGACCCTTAATGATAGAGAACAAACTGAGGGCTGATGGGGGGACGTGGGCAGGGAATAGGCTGGATGGGGGATGGGCATTAAGGAGGGCATTTGTGAAGAGCACTGAATTCTCCAGAAACCAACACGACACTATATGTTAAGTAACAAGAATTTAAATAAAACTTGGAAGGAGTGAGAAATCAAAAATATAAAATAAAATCTTAAGAGAAAGAAAGAAAGACACCAGAAAGGGAGAGTTCACGGGACTCAAAGAGAAAGAGGACAGCCAGATCGAGAAGAACAAAGACCTGGAGAAGGGACGCTACGGAGACAAGTCCCTCAGGAAGATGGGGATGGACAAGCCAGACCCCAAGGGTGTGGGTGGGAGGCAGCTGTGAGTGAGGGAGGGTCAAGCAGTGCTTCTGGGGAGGAAGAGGCTGGTGGGGGAAGTCAGAGGCCTGCAGGGGTGAGGCGCCCAGCCTTATAGGTACTGAGGACTAGGAGCTCTGTTCAAAGACCTAGGAAACCACCACAGGCTGCAAAGTGCTGGAATCCAGTTTCCCTTGCCCTCCCACCATCCCAAGCAGGGCAGGGACCAAAGGGGGTCATTGACGGAGAGGAAACAGTTGTAGACCCGGCCAGGGGAGGGGGCAGTGGGATGGACAGAAGTCAGCCTCTCAGGTCACACAGGGCCAGAGAGAATAGGATCCCATTCATAAATGATCAGAATGGGCAAGTCTACAGAGACAGGAGGCTGACCGGTGGTGTCCACGGACTGGGGGCAGATGCAGGCTGGAAGGATGATGGCGGCAGGGCCTGCGCTCCCCTTGTGGGGTGACACAACTGTCCTACAATGACATGGCAGTGGTGGCTGGACCCCCAACTCCACTGAGTGAGCGAATGGCATGTCATTTCAGTGGCTGAACATGCCAATTACAGCTCAGTAGTCACAGCTGCCATTGAAAAGAGAACCTACTGGAAGGTCAACACGAGTGAAAAACATTCCAAGGCACAAGTGGGAGCATAACGGGAAGAGTTGTTCCCCGGGTGGCAGAAATAGCGCTGCTGTGTGGACCTTTCCGCTTCAACCCATGTCCCCCCAAGAAGCCGGGAGCCATCACTGAGGCCGAGAACAGTCTGTGTCTGCTCTGGAGAGCAGTGGGAGAGGCTGAGCTAGACCCACACCTCGACGCTCGCCCTCAGAGGAGCAGACACTGGAGCGGAGGCAGGGATACCAGACGGGCACCAAACCTGGGGTGCTGAGTGGAGACAGAGGGTGACGAGGGGCAGGGGACAGGCCTGGGGGCACAGGCACACTCACCTGTCATTATTCCCACGTAGCAGTAGCTGTAACTGAGCGTCTCCATCAGAGAGGGAACGTCGGGCAGGAGCCCCAGGCTGGGCCCCTTGCTAAAGCCAGAGGCCATTTCCTTCCTCTGGGCCAAGTGCAGGTCCTGAACTTCACTGGCCAGACTCACCAGCTGCGGGGAAGAGGCACGGGTGGAGTACGAATCAGACAGACCCTGGGCCTTCCTCATCTACCCCTCCCACAGCAGCCGAGGGATGCTGTCGCCAGTGTGCCCCTGGGAGCTTAGCGGGGAGCTGAGGTCCGTTCCCGCGGGCAGCAGAAGTCTGGAGTCAGGAGTGGCAGGGTAGCGGCTTCTCGCCAGCGGGTGTCCCCCACCCTCCCTCCTGGGCCTCTCCCCCTCCGTGCTCCCTTTTCTGGGTTCTTCTGCAGCCCATGCTTTGGTATCACCCATGCTCTTGGGATCTCCGAACTGTACCCCCAGACTGGGCTCCTCCCTACAATCCCCAAACCCATTTCGGGGCCTCTGGCCATTGACAGTCCTAGGCCTCCAGGGTTCCTCAAACTTCACGCACCCAGAGGGGAACACAGGGTCACCCACTCCCCAGAGCAGGTCCTTTTCCAGCCTGTCTCCTCGGCAACCGCACCAGCAGCCAATTAACTGCTCGGGCCAGAAACCTTCCTTCCTCCCCAAATCTAACCAGTAGGTCTTGGAGTCTGTCGCTTTTGGGTTGCTCCCCACCCCCATCCCTGGGGCTGAATGCGTGTGGCCTGCCCACCCCCCCACACTGGCCTGCTCCCTTGCACACGCTGCTCCGACATCACGAAAGGCTCTCCCTCCAACTCTTGGCTAACGGACTCCTGCCTGTCCTCGCCTTCCCACGGAGAAGGCAGGACGCAGGCGAGACCTGGTTCGCGAGTCCAGCACCTGGCAGCTCCTGACTTTTCAGTCTCCGGTGGGACCTAGGGATCCACTTTCACCTATCCTCCCCAGTGACTGACAGCCAGACCCAGGCGTCCTGCTTTTGTACCCTTAGGTAAGTGCCTTCTCTCCCAAGCTGTTTCTCCTACTTCGTTAAATGGCTCGCTACCAACATGCAGTCCTCGAGAGCATGAGCACGTCGGGGAAGCACTCAGCCTCCAGGAAGCACACAGCCAGCTATGCTAGGAGGGTGGGGGGCAGGGGGCGGGAATGTGCTTCTCTACCCCAGAGCATAGCTGGGAGGTGAGGGCCTGCCCCAGAGCACGAGAGAGGTGAAGTCCCACCCCTGGGGTGTGTGGGAGATGAAAGCCCGCCTCCCTTGCTCCCTGGGGAGTGCGAGGGAGGAGGAAGTGAGGATGGGGAGATCCCCTCACACAAAGGGAGGGCTGGAGGGGAGTCTGACCTTCAGGGTGAGCAGCAGCTGGACGGCATTGGTGAAGGGCGTGGGAGTGGGCAGGCCTAGCAGGCTGAGCGCACGGAAGAACAGGAGGTAGGAGAAGGTCCAGGCGAGGGCGAGGGCGTGGCAGGAGCTGGGGCAAAGGCAGAAGGCTGCCGTGCTGGGTACAGAGCCCTAGCCTCGGCCTCCCCCAGATTCTAGCTACAGATCCTCCCCCACCTCCCACAGAAAATGGGGGAGGGACCGTGGAAGAAAGGACACAACCACATAGAAATGCACCACGACAGAGAAGAGAATGAGGAGGGCTCAAGAGAGGCTTTCGGGTGAAAAACCTCCAGTCCTCCATTTTTTCTGCGGGAGGCAAGAAAAAGGAGGGAGAGAGACATGATAGAAACGCGAAAGGTAGCAGGGCCTGCACAAGTCCTCTTTTCTCCTGAATACATGAACTGGATCTCAGGGACCAGGTGAGACACACAAGGACTAGACCCAGAAGAGGCAGGAGAGGAAGAAAAACAGACACAACGACACAGAGTATTCAGAGATAATCAAGAGACACCCAGAGACAAAGGCAGAAAGGGAGACAGACCCAAAAAGGATAACAGGTTGCTTCCTCCTCCCCCTCCGCTCCCCCCTCCTCTGTTCCCCCCCCTCCCCAAACCCTCCCCACCAAATCCTCACCAGGGCTGGGCCTGGATGAGGGCCCAGGTTCCAAGGATGGTGACCAGAGAATGCAAAGTGTGGGGGCCACAGGTGAACAAGGTGAGCCCCAGGCCTACAGCTGCTGCCCCCCATCTCTTCAGCCCGGGTCCTGAAGGGAGAAGGGACAGCATAAGCCTGGAACCTTCCAGGGAGTCCCCTGCCTGCCCCCCCCCCCATTTTCCACTAGGGAGGGAACCTGACTCACCAGCTTTCTTAAAGAGGAAGCCGATGGGGATGGAGATAAGAAGAACCACTAGATAAGTCCACTCTTCGGGCGACATGGTCTGGGGGAGGGGCAGAGATTCTCGGTGAGAACCCAGGAGTTCGGGCCTTCACCCCTCCCCCTCGGAGGATTCAGGAATTCACTCTCCCTAGTCCCCAGTTGTCGAGGATCATGAAGTCTCACCCTCAGCTCCTCTCTGCGAAGAGGGGAATCCGGACCTCCAGAACCTTCCTCCTTTGAAGATAAAGGAATCCACCCCCAGCCCCGCTTTTCTGAGAACCCAAGCCACCAGTTCTCTTCTCCTGGAATCCAGACCTCTCAGCCCCTCTGCGATCGCAGAAATCAAAGCTACTCCCCCCTCACTGAGGACCCAAAAATTCAGACATCGCTTTCTGAGAACCCAGCAACAACCCTTGTCCCGGGCCCTTCCCGTGGAGAGCCCAGTATTCCAGAGCTCCAGTCTCCTCCTCCGAGGATCCAGGGACCCGGCGGGCCTCCCTCTGCCGGAACCCAGGCTCCAGCCTCCACCTGCTCCGGAGCTGCAGACGCTTCTCCCACCCAAAGCCCGGAGGACGCCCCCTCCAAGCTCCTCCCCAGCTCCCCCCAAGCTCAGGTCAGACCTCCCGGGCAGAGCCACAGGCGGTTACGCCACTCCCCGCTCGGCCGCGCTCTCGGTGCCACGCCCGCCCCGGTCGGCCCGCGGGTCCGCAGCCACCCCCCAGCCCGGCACCCAAAGCGGCCCCGCCCCGGCCCACCTGGGCCCGGCTCCGCGCCGCCCGCCGGGCAAGAGGCGACCGAGCAGTCCTGGCTCACCGGCACCCTGGCTCCGGCCACGCCTCCCCCGCCCAGCGCGCGCCGCTCCGTCGCGGTCCCGCTCGGGCCGGCTGCGCGGCTCCGTCAGGCTGCGGGCCAGGCAGGGAAGCGGCGAGCTCCGAGCGCGGGAGAGGACCACTCCGCCACCGCACCTGGACCGCACCGCAGCCGAGCCAGGAGCACGTAAAGAGGCGGAGCCTCGGGCCTGCCAGGAGGAGGGGCCCGAAGCTTCGGGAGGAGGCGGGGCTTCCGCTTCGGGTTCCTTTGGACACAATCGGCGGCAGTTTGGAGGCGGGGCCACGAGCTTCGGTCCCTGTTCGGATGTAGGCGGGGCCAAGAGCTTCGGCCGGAAGTGGGCGGAGTCACAGGCCCAGTTTGACTCCGATTAAGAGATAGGCGGAGTCCGGGGTAGAGGGTAAGAAGGAGGCGGGACCACAGACTTAAGCAACACGAAGGGAGGCCGCGATCTGGATCGTTCCAAGGGGGCGGGGCTAACAGCAGTTCCAGCCTGAGGGGGCGGCACCCCAGCTGACGTATACGCTACCAGGGCGGGACCAAGGTAATTAACCTCACTTTTCTAGAGGCGGAGCCCAAGCGGCTGGGGAGGTTCGCTTCGCGAGGGCGGGACCAAGGTGTGCCACTCCACGGGAAGGCGGGGCTACGGCGAAACTGGGGGCGGATCCCAGACTTCCCGCTTCGCTGAGGTGGCGGCGTGACGAAATTGACGCAGGG